>NC_073256.2:6073106-6376136 GCF_029289425.2 Pan paniscus
AAACATGGAAATATCTACACCGCTATGACTATAAACATGGAAATACCTACACCGCTATCTCTATAAACATGGAAATATCTACACCGCTATCTGTATAAACATGGAAATATCTACACCGCTATCTGTATAAACATGGAAATATCTTCACCGCGATCTGTATAAACATGGAAATATCTACAACGTGATCTGTATAAACATGGAAATATCTTCACCAAGATTTGTATAAACATGGAAATATGTACACCGCTATCTGTATAAACATGGTAATATCTACACCACCATCTATATAAACATGGAAATATCTACACCGCCATCTGCATAAAGATGGAAATATCTATACTGCCATCTGTAGAAAGATGGAAATATCTACACCGCCATCTGCATAAACATGGAAATATCTACAATGCCATCTGTAGAAAGATGGAAATATCTACACTGCAATCTGTGTAAACATGGAAATATCTACACCGATATCTGTAAAAACATGGAAATATCTACACCGCTATCTGTATAAACATGGAAATATCTACACCGCGATCTGTATAAACATGGAAATATCTACACCGCGATCTGTAGAAACATGGAAATATCTACACCGCCATCTGTATAAACATGGAAATATCTACAATGCCATCTGTAGAAAGATGGAAATATCTACACCGCAATCTGTGTAAACATGGAAATTTCTGCACCGATATCTGTAAAAACATGGAGATATCTACACCACTATCTGTATAAACATGGAAATATCTACACCACGATCTGTATAAACATGGAAATATCTACACCGCGATCTGTATAAACATGGAAATATCTACACCGCCATCTGCATAAACATGGAAATATCTACACAGCTATCTCTATAAACATGGAAATATCTACAACGCCATCTGTATAAACATGGAAATACCTACAAAGTCATCTGTATAAACATGGAAATATCTACACAGCCATCTGTATAAACATGGAAATATCTTCACAGCCATCTGTATATACATGGAAATATCTACACCGCTATCTGTATAAACATGGAAATACCTACACCGCTATTTGTATAATCAAGGAAATATCTACACCGTGATCTGTATAAACATGGAAATATCTACACCGCCATCTCTATAAACATGGAAATATCAACACCCCTATCTGTATAAACATGGAAATATCCACACCGCTATCTCTATAAACATGGAAAAATCAACACCGCCATCTCTATGAACATGGAAATACCTACACCTCCAACTCTATAAACATGGAAATATCTACACCACGATCAGTATAAACATGGAAACATCTACACCGCTATCTGTATAAACATGGAAATATCTCCACGGCTGTCTCTATAAACATCGAAATATCTACACCACCATCTGTATAAACATGGAAATCCTTACAATGTTATATGTATAAACATGGAAATATCTACACCGCCATCTGTATAAACATGGGAATATCTACACAGCAATGTGTATATACATGGAAATAGCTACACCGCTATCTATATAAACATGGAAATAACTACATCGCTATCTGTATAAACATGGAAATATCTACACCGCCATCTACATATCCATGGAAATATCTGTGACGCCATCTGTATAAACATGGAAATATCTACTCGGTCATCTCTGTATAGATGGAAATATCAACACCGCCATCTGTACAAACATGGAAATATCTGCACCGCTATCTGTATAAACATGGAAATATCTACACCGCGGTCTGTATAAACATGGAAATATCTACACCACTATATGTATAAACATGGAAATATATACACCGCTATCTCTATAAACACGGAAATATCTACACCGTGATCTGTATAAAGATGGAAATATTTACACTGCTATCTGTATAAACATGGAAACTTCTACACCGTTATCTGTGTAAGTATGGAAATATCTACAACGCTATCTCTATAAACATGGAAATAACTACACCGCCATCTGTATAAACATGGAAATACCTATAGAGTCATCCGTGTAAACATGGAAAAATCTACACCACCATCTGTATAAACATGGAAATATCTACAATGCCATCTGTAGAAAGATGGAAATATCTACACCGCAATCTGTGTAAAAATGGAAATATCTACACCTATATCTGTAAAAACATGGAAATATCTACACCGCTATCTGTATAAACATGGAAATACCTACACCGCGATCTGTATAAACATGGAAATATCTACAGCGCCATCTCTATAAACATTGAAATATCTACACTGCCATCTGTAAAACATGGAAATATCTACACAGTCATCTGAATAAACATGGAAATATCTACACCACCATCTGTATAAACATGGAGATACCTACAATACCATCTGTATAAACATGGAAATATCTACACAGACATCTCTATAAGTATGGAAATATCTACACCGCCATCTGTATAAACATGGAAATATCTACACTGCCATCTGTAGAAAGAGGGAAATATCTACACCGCTATCTCTACAAATATGGAAATATCTACACCGCCATCTCTATAAACATGAAAATATCTACACTGCCATCTCCATAAAGATGGAAGTATCTACTCCGCCATGTGTATAAACACGGAAATATCTACACCACCATCTGTGAAAACAAGGAAATATCTACACCGCTCTCTGTATAAACATGGAAATATCTACACCGCCATCTGCATGTCCATGGAAATATCTACGCTGCCATCTGTATAAACATGGAAATATTTACACGGCCATCTGTGTATTGATGGAAATATCAACAACGCCATCTGTACAAACATGGAAATATCTACACCACTATCTCTATAAACATGGAAATATCTGCAAAGCCATCGGCAAAACATGGAAATACCTCTCCAGTCATCAGTATAAACATGGAAATATCTACAATGCCATCTATATACACATGGAAATATCTACACAGCCATCTGTATAAACATGAAAATATCTACACTGCTATCTCTATAAACATGGAAATATCTACACCGCCATCTCTATAAACATGAAAATATCTACACTGCCATCTCCATAAACATGGAAATAACTACTCCGCCATCTGTATAAACATGGAAACATCTACACCGCCATCTGTGTGAATAAGGAAATATCTACAATGCCATCTGTATAAAGATATAAATATCTGCACCGCGAGCTGTATAAACATGGAAATATCTACATCGCTATCTGTATCAACGTGGAAATATCAACACATCTATCGGTATAAACATGGAAATATCTACAACGCCATCTCTATAAACATGGAAATATCTACACCGCTATCTGTATAAACATGGAAATATCTACACCGCTATCTGTATAAACATGGAAATATCTACACCGCTATGTCTATTAACATGGAAATACCTACACCGCTATCTCTATAAACATGGAAATAACTACACCGCGATCTGTATAAACATGGAAATATCTTCACCACTATCTGTATAAACATGGAAATGTCTACACCGCTATCTGTATAAACATGGTAATATCTACACCACCATCTATATAAACATGGAAATATCTACACCGCCATTTGCATAAACATGGATCTATCTAAAATGCCATCTGTAGAAAGATGGAAATATCTACACCGCAATCTGTGTAAACATGGAAATATCTACACCGATATCTGTAAAAACATGGAAATGTCTACACCGCTATCTGTATAAACATGGAAATATGTACACCGCAATCTGTATAAACATGGAAATATCTACAGCGCCATCTCTATAAACATTGAAATATCTACAAAGCCATCTGTAAAACATGGAAATATCTACACAGTCATCTGAATAAACATGGAAATATCTACACCACCATCTGTATAAACATGGAAATACCTACAATACCATCTGTATACACATGGAAATATCTACACAGACATCTCTATAGGTATGGAAATATCTACACCGCCATCTGTATAAACATGGAAATATCTACACTGCTGTCTGTAGACAGATGGAAATATCTACACCGCTATCTCTATAAATATGGAAATATCTACACCGCCATCTCTATAAACATGAAAATATCTACACTGCCATCTCCATAAAGATGGAAGTATCTACTCCTCCATGTGTATAAACACGGAAATATCTACACCACCATCTGTGAAAACATGGAAATATCTACACCGCTATCTGTATAAACATGGAAATATCTACACCGCTCTCTGTATAAACATGGAAATATCTACACCGCCATCTGCATGTCCATGGAAATATCTACGCTGCCCTCTGTATAGACATGGAAGTATCTACACGGCCATCTGTGTATAGATGGAAATAGCAACAACGCCATCTGTACAAACATGGAAATATCTACACCGCTATCTCTATAAACATGGAAATATCTGCAGAGCCATCGGTAAAACATGGAAATACCTCTACAGTCATCTGTATAAACATGGAAATATCTTCAATGCCATCTGTATACACATGGAAATATCTACACAGCCATCTGTATAAACATGTAAATATCTACACTGCTATCTCTATAAACATGGAAATATCTACACCGCCATCTCTATAAACATGAAAATATCTACACTGCCATCTCCATAAACATGGAACTAACTACTCCGCCATCTGTATAAACACGGAAACATCTACACCGCCATCTGTGTGAATAAGGAAATATCTACAATGCCATCAGTATAAAGATATAAATATCTGCACCGCGAGCTGTATAAACATGGAAATATCTACATCGCTATCTGTATAAACGTGGAAATACCAACATATCTATCGGTATAAACATGGAAATATCTACAACGCCATCTATATAAACATGGAAATATCTACACCGCTATGTCTATAAACATGGAAATAACTACACCGCTATCTCTATAAACATGGAAATATCTACACCGCTATCTGTATAAACCTGGAAATATCTACACCGCTATCTGTATAAACATGGAAATATCTACACAGCGATCTGTATAAACATGGAAATATCTACACCGCGATCTGTATAAACATGGAAATATCTTCACCACGATCTGTATAAACATGGAAATATCTACACCGCTATCTGTATAAACATGGTAATATCTACACCATCATCTATATAAACATGGAAATATCTACACCGCCATTTTCATAAACATGGATATAACTACAATGCCATCTGTAGAAAGATGGAAATATCTACAGCGCAATCTGTGTAAACATGGAAATATCTACACCGATATCTGTAAAAACATGGAAATATCTACACCGCTATCTGTATAAACATGGAAATATCTACACCGC
This sequence comes from Pan paniscus, assembly GCF_029289425.2. Taxonomy (NCBI): domain Eukaryota; kingdom Metazoa; phylum Chordata; class Mammalia; order Primates; family Hominidae; genus Pan; species Pan paniscus. The sequence continues at coordinate 6,078,342 of NC_073256.2, forward strand.
AATCTGTATAAACATGGAAATATCTACACCGCCATGTCTATAAACATGAAAATATCTACACTGCCATCTCCATAAACATGGAACTAACTACTCCGCCATCTGTATAAACATGGAAACATCTACTCCGCCATCTGTGTGAATAAGGAAATATCTGCAATGCCATCTGTATAATGATATAAATATCTGCACCGCGAGGTGTATAAACATGGAAATATCTACATCGCTATCTGTATAAACGTGGAAATAACAACACATCTATCGGTATAAACATGGAAATATCTACAACGCCATCTATATAAACATGGAAATATCTACACCGCTATGTCTATAAACATGGAAATACCTACACCGCTATCTCTATAAACATGGAAATATCTACACCGCTATCTGTATAAACATGGAAATATCTACACCGCTATCTGTATAAACATGGAAATATCTACACCGCGATCTGTATAAACATGGAAATATCTTCACCACGATCTGTATAAACATGGAAATATCTACACCGCTATCTGTATAAACATGGTAATATCTACATCACCATCTATATAAACATGGAAATATCTTCAACGCCATCTGCATAAACATGGAAATATCTACAATGCCATCTGTAGAAAGATGGAAATATCTACACCGCAATCTGTGTAAACATGGAAATATCTACACCGATATCTGTAAAAACATGGAAATATCTACACCGCCATCTGTATAAACATGGAGATATCTACACTGCCATCTGTAGAAAGATGGAAATATCCACACCGCTATCTCTATAAATATGGAAATATCTACACCGCCATCTCTATAAACATGAAAATATCTACACTGCCATCTCCATAAAGATGGAAGTATCCACTCCGCCATGTGTATAAACACGGAAATATCTACACCACCTTCTGTGAAAACATGGATATATCTACACCGCTATCTGTATAAACATGGAAATATCTACACCGCCATCTGCATGTCCATGGAAATATCTACGCTGCCATCTGTATAAACATGGAAATATCTACACGGCCATCTGTGTATAGATGGAAATGTCAACAACGCCATCTGTACAAACATGGAAATATCTACACCGGTATCTCTATAAACATGGAAATGTCTGCACAGCCATCTGTAAAACATGGAAATACATCTACAGCCATCTGTATAAACATGGAAATATCTACAATGCCATCTGTATACACGTGGAAATATCTACACAGCCATCTGTATAAACATGTAAATATCTACACTGCTATCTCTATAAACATGGAAATATCTACACTGCCATCTCCATAAACATGGAACTAACTACTCCGTCATCTGAATAAACAGGGAAACATCTACACCGCCATCTGTGTGAATAAGGAAATATCTACAATGCCATCTGTATAAAGGTATAAATATCTGCACCGCGAGCTTTATAAACATGGAAATATCAACATCTCTATCTGTATAAATGTTGAAATACCAACAAATCTATCGGTATAAACATGGAAATATCTACAACGCCATCTATATAAACATGGAAATATCTACACTGCTATGTCTATAAAGATGGAAATACCTACACCGCTATCTGTATAAACACGGAAATATCTACACCGCTATCTGTATAAACATGGAAATATCTACAACGCTATCTGTATAAACATGGAAATATCTACACCGCGATCTGTATAAACATGAATATATCTACACCGCGATCTGTATGAACATGGAAATATCTTCACCACGATCAGTGTAAACATGGAAATATCTACACCGCTATCTGTATAACCATGGTAATATCTACACCACCATCTATATAAACATGGAAGTATCTACACCGCCATCTACATAAACATGGAAATATCTACAATGCCATCTGTAGAAGGATGGAAATATCTACACCGCAATCTGTGTAAACATGGAAATATCTACACCGTTATCTGTAAAAACATGGAAATATCTACACCGCTATCTGTATAAACATGGAAATATCTACACCTCGATCTGTATAAACATGGAAATATCTACAGCGCCATCTCTATAAACATTGAAATATCTACACTGCCATCTGAAAAACATGGAAATATCTACACAGTCATCTGAATAAACATGGAAATATCTACACCACCATCTGTATAAACATGGAAATACCTACAATACCATCTGTATACACATGGAAATATCTACACAGACATCTGTATAAGTATGGAAATATCTACAGCGCCATCTCTATAAACATTGAAATATCTACACTGCCATCTGTAAAAACATGGAAATATCTACACAGTCATCTGAATAAACATGGAAATATCTACACCACCATCTGTATAAACATGGAAATACCTACAATACCATCTGTATACACATGGAAATATCTACACAGACATCTGTATAAGTATGGAAATATCTACACCGCCATCTCTATAAACATGGAAATATCTGCACAGCCATCTGTAAAACATGGAAATACCTCTACAGTCATCTGTATAAACATGGAAATATCTACAATGCCATCTGTATACACATGGAAATATCTACACAGCCATCTGTATAAACATGTAAATATCTACAGTGCTATCTCTATAAACATGGAAATATCTACACCGCCATCTCTATAAACATGAAAATATCTACACTGCCATCTCCATAAACATGGAACTAACTACTCCGCCATCTGTATAAACATGGAAACATCTACACCGCCATCTGTGTGAATAAGGAAATATCTACAATGCCATCAGTATAAAGATATAAATATCTGCACCGCGAGCTGTATAAACATGGAAATATCTACATCGCTATCTGTATAAACGTGGAAATACCAACACATCTATCGTTATAAACATGGAAATATCTACAACGCCATCTATATAAACATGGAAATATCTACACGGCTATGTCTATAAACATGGAAATAACTACACCGCTATCTCTATAAACATGGAAATATCTACACCGCTATCTGTATAAACATGGAAATATCTACACTGCTATCTGTATAAACATGGAAATATCTACACAGCGATCTGTATAAACATTGAAATATCTACACCGCGATCTGTATAAACATGGAAATATCTTCACCACGATCTGTATAAACATGGAAATATCTACACCGCTATCTGTATAAACATGGTAATATCTACACCATCATCTATATAAACATGGAAATATCTACACCGCCATTTGCATAAACATGGATATATCTACAATGCCATCTGTAGAAAGATGGAAATAACTACACCGCAATCTGTGTAAACATGGAAATATCTACACCGATATCTGTAAAAACATGGAAATATCTACACCGCTATCTGTATAAACATGGAAATATCTACACCGCAATCTGTATAAACATGGAAATATCTACAGCGCCATCTCTATAAACATTGAAATATCTACACTGCCATCTGTAAAAACATGGAAATATCTACACAGTCATCTGAATAAACATGGAAATATCTACACCACCATCTGTATAAACATGGAAATACCTACAATACCATCTGTATACACATGGAAATATCTACACAGACATCTGTATAAGTATGGAAATATCTACACCGCCATCTCTATAAACATGGAAATATCTGCACAGCCATCTGTAAAACATGGAAATACCTCTACCGTCATCTGTATAAACATGGAAATATCTACAATGCGATCTGTATACACATGGAAATATCTACACAGCCATCTGTATAAACATGTAAATATCTACACTCTATCTCTATAAACATGGAAATATCTACACCGCCATCTCTATAAACATGAAAATATCTACACTGCCATCTCCATAAACATGGAACTAACTACTCCGCCATCTGTATAAACATGGAAACATCTACACCGCCATCTGTGTGAATAAGGAAATATCTACAATGCCATCAGTATAAAGATATAAATAGCTGCACCGCGAGCTGTATAAACATGGAAATATCTACATTGCTATCTGTATAGACGTGGAAATACCAACACATCTATCGTTATAAACATGGAAATATCTACAACGCCATCTATATAAACATGGAAATATCTACACGGCTTTGTCTATAAACATGGAAATAACTACACCGCTATCTCTATAAACATGGAAATATCTACACCGCTATCTGTATAAACATGGAAATATCTACACCGCTATCTGTATAAACATGGAAATATCTACACAGCGATCTGTATAAACATGGAAATATCTACACCGCGATCTGTATAAACATGGAAATATCTTCACCACGATCTGTATAAACATGGAAATATCTACACCGCTATCTGTATAAACATGGTAATATCTACACCATCATCTATATAAACATGGAAATATCTACACCGCCATTTGCATAAACATGGATATATCTACAATGACATCTGTAGAAAGATGGAAATATCTACACCGCAATCTGTGTAAACATGGAAATATCTACACCGATATCTGTAAAAACATGGAAATATCTACACCGCTATCTGTATAAACATGGAAATATCTACACCGCAATCTGTATAAACATGGAAATATCTACAGCGCAATCTCTATAAACATTGAAATATCTACACAGTCATCTGAATAAACATGGAAATATCTACACCGCCATCTGTATAAACCTGGACATACCTACAATACCATCTGTATACACATGGAAATATCAACACAGACATCTGTATAAGTATGGAAATATCTACAGAGCCATCTGTATAAACATGGAAATATCTACACCGCTATCTGTATAAACATGGAAATATCTACACCGCGATCTGTATAAACATGGAAATATCTTCAACACGATCTGTATAAACATGGAAATATCTACACCGCTATCTGTATAAACATGGTAATATCTACACCACCATCTATATAAACATGGAAATATCTACAACGCCATCAGCATAAACATGGAAATATCTACAATGCCATCTGTAGAAAGATGGAAATATCTACACCGCAATCTGTGTAAACATGGAAATATCTACACCGATATCTGTAAAAACATGGAAATATCTACACCGCGATCTGTATAAACATGGAAATATCTACAGCGCCATCTCTATAAACATTGAAATATCTACACTGCCATCTGTAAAAACATGGAAATATCTACACCGCTATCTGTAAAAACATGGAAATATCTACACCGCGATCTGTATAAACATGGAAACATCTACAGCGCAATCTCCATAAACATTGAAATATCTACACTGCCATCTGTAAAAACATGGAAATATCTACACAGTCATCTGAATAAACATGGAAATATCTACACCACCATCTGTATAAACAAGGAAATACCAACAATACCATCTGTATACACATTGATATATATACACAGACATCTGTATAAGTATGGAAATATCTACGCCGCCATCTGTATAAACATGGAAATATCTACACTGCCATCTGTAAAAAATGGAAATATCTACACCGCTATCTCTATAAATATGGAAATATCTACACCGCCATCTCTATAAACATGAAAATATCTACATTGCCATCTCCATAAAGATGGAAGTATCTACTCCGCCATGTGTATAAACACGGAAATACCTACACGACCATCTGTGAAAACATGGAAATACCTACACCGCTATCTGTATAAACATGGAAATATCTACACCGTCATCTGCATGTCCATGGAGATATCTACGCTGCCATCTGTATAAACATGGAAATATCTACACGGCCATCTGTGTATAGATGGAAATATCAACAACGCCATCTGTACAAACAGGGAAATATCTACACCGCTATCTCTATAAACATGGAAATATCTGCACAGCCATCTGTAAAACATGGAAATACCTCTACAGTCATCTGTATAAACATCGAAATATCTACACGGCCATCTGTGTATAGATGGAAATATCAACATCGCCATCTGTACAAACATGGAATTATCTACACCGCTATCTCTATAAACATGGAAATATCGGCACAGCCATCTGTAAAACATGGAAATAACTCTACAGTCATCTGTATAAACATGGAAATATCTACAATGCCATCTGTATACACATGGATATATCTACACAGCCATCTGTATAAACATGTAAATATCTACACTGCTATCTCTATAAACATGGAAATATCTACACCGCCATCTCTATAAACATGAAAATATCTACACTGCCATCTCCATAAACATGGAACTAACTACTCCGCCATCTGTATAAACATGGAAACATCTACACCGCCATCTGTGTGAATAAGGAAATATCTACATTGCCATCAGTATAAAGATATAAATATCTGCACAGCGAGCTGTATAAACATGGAAATATCTACATCGCTATCTGTATAAACGTGGAAATACCAACACATCTATCGGTATAAACATGGAAATATCTACAACGCCATCTATATAAACATGGAAATATCTACACCACTATGTCTATAAACATGGAAATACCTACACCGCTATCTCTATAAACATGGAAATATCTACACCGCTATCTGTATAAACATGGAAATATCTACACCGCTATCTGTATAAACATGGAAATATCTACACAGCGATCTGTATAAACATGGAAATATCTACACCGCGATCTGTATAAACATGGAAAAATCTTCATCACGATCTGTATAAACATGGAAATATCTACACCGCTATCTGTATAAACATGGTAATATCTACACCACCATCTATATTAACATGGAAATATCTACACCACCATCTGCATAAACATGGAAATATCTACAATGCCATCTGTAGAAAGGTGGAAATATCTACACCGCAATCTGTGTAAACATGGAAATATCTACAGCGATATCTGCAAAAACCTGGAAATATCTACACCGCTAAATGTATAAACATGGAAATATCTACATCGCAATCTGCATAAACATGGAAATATCTACAGCACCATCTCTATAAACATTGAAATATCTACACTGCCATCTGTAAAACATGGAAATATCTACACAGTCATCTGAATAAACATGGAAATATCTACACCACCATCTGTATAAACAAGGAAATACCTACAATACCATCTGTATACACATAGAAATATCTACACAGACAACTCTATAAGTATGGAAATATCTACACCGCCATCTGTATAAACATGGAAATATCTACACTGCCATCTGTAGAAAGATGGAAATATCTACACCGCTATCTCTATAAATATGGAAATATCTACACCGCCATCTCTATAAACATGAAAATATCTACACTGCCATCTCCATAAAGATGGAAGTATCTACTCCGCCATGTGTATAAACACGGAAATATCCACACCACCATCTGTGAAAACATGGAAATATCTACACCGCTATCTGTATAAACATGGAAATATCTACACCACCATCTGCTTGTCCATGGAAATATCTACGCTGCCATTTGTATAAACATGGAAATATCTACATTGCCATCTGTGTATAGATGGAAATATCAACAGCGCCATCTCTAAAAACATGGAAATATCTACACAGCTATCTCTATAAACATGGAAATATCTGCACAGCCATCTGTAAAACATTGAAATACCTCTATAGTCATCTGTATAAACATGGAAATATCTACAATGCCATCTGTATACACATGGAAATATCTACACAGTCATCTGTATAAACATGTAAATATCTACACTGCTATCTCTATAAACATGGAAATATCTACACCGCCATCTCTATAAACATGAAAATATCTACACTACCATCTCCATAAACATGGAACTAACTACTCCGCCATCTGTATAAACATGGAAACATCTACACCGCCATCTGTGTGAATAAGGAAATATCTACAATGCCATCTGTATAAAGATATAAATATCTGCACCGTGAGCTGTATAAACATGGAAATATCTACATCGCTATCTGTATAAACGTGGAAATACCAACACATCTATCGGTATAAACACGGAAATATCTACAACGCCATCTATATAAACATGGAAATATCTACACCGCTATGTCTATAAACATGGAAATACCTACACCGCTATCTCTATAAACATGGAAATATCTACACCGCTATCTGTATAAACATGGAAATATCTACACCGCTATCTGTATAAACATGGAAATATCTACACCGCGATCTGTATAAACATGGAAATATCTACACCGCGATCTGTATAAACATGGAAATATCTTCACCACGATCTGTATAAACATGGAAATATCTACACCGCCATCTATATAAACATGGAAATATCTACACAGCCATCTGCATAAACATGGAAATATCTACAATGCCATCTGTAGAAAGATGGAAATATCTACATCGCAATTTGTGTAAACATGGAAATAACTACACCGATATCTGTAAAAACATGGAAATATCTACACCGCGATTTGTATAAACATGGAAATATCTACACCGCGATCTGTATAAACATGGAAATATCTTCACCACGATCTGTATAAACATAGAAATATCTACACCGCTATCTGTATAAACATGGTAATATCTACACCACCATCTATATAAACATGGAAATATCTACACCGCCATCTGCATAAACATGGAAATATCTACACCGCCATCTGCATAAACATGGAAATATCTACAATGCAATCTGTAGAAAGATGGAAATATCTACACCGCAATCTGTGTAAACATGGAAATTTCTACACCAATATCTGTAAAACCATGGAAATATCTACACCGCTATCTGTATAAACATGGAAATATCTACACCGCAATCTGTATAAACATGGAAATATCTACAGCGCCATCTCTATAAACATTGAAATATCTACACTGCCATCTGAAAAACATGGAAATATCTGCACAGTCATCTGAAGAAACATGGAAATATCTACACCACCATCTGTATAAACATGGAAATACCTTCAATACCATCTGTATACACATGGAAATATCTACACAGACAACTCTATAAGTATGTAAATAACTACACCGCCATCTGTATAAACATGGAAATATCTACACTGCCATCTGTAGAAAGATGGAAATATCTACACCGCTATCTCTATAAATATGGAAATATCTACACCGCCATCTCTATAAACATGAAAATATCTACACTGCCAACTCCTTAAAGATGGAAGTATCTACTCCGCCATGTGTATAAACACGGAAATATCTACACCACCATCTGTGAAAACATGGAAATATCTACACCCCTATCTGTATAAACATGGAAATATCTACACCGCCATCTGCATGTCCACGGAAATATCTACGCTGCCATTTGTATAAACATGGAAATATCTACATGGCCATCTGTGTATAGATGGAAATATCAACAACGCCATCTCTACAAACATGGAAATATCTACACCGCTATCTCTATAAACATGGAAATATCTGCACAGCCATCTTTAAAACATGGAAATACTTCTATAGTCATCTGTATAAACATGGAAATATCTACAATGCCATCTGTATACACATGGAAATATCTACACAGCCATCTGTATAAACATGTAAATATCCACACTGCTATCTCTATAAACATGGAAATATCTACACCGCCATCTCTATAAACATGAAAATATCTACACTGCCATCTCCATAAACATGGAACTAACTACTCCGCCATCTGTATAAACATGGAAACATCTACACCGCCATCTGTGTGAATAAGGAAATATCTACAATGCCATCTGTATAAAGATATAAATATCTGCACCAAGAGCTGTATATGCATGGAAATATCTACATCGCTATCTGTATAAACGTGGAAATACCAACACATCTATCGGTATAAACATGGAAATATCTACAACGCCATCTATATAAACATGGAAATACCTACACCGCTATATCTATAAACATGGAAATACCTACACCGCTATCTCTATAAACATGGAAATATCTACACCGCTATCTGTATAAACATGGAAATATCTACACCGCGATCTGTATAAACATGGAAATATCTTCAACACGATCTGTATAAACATGGAAATATCCACACCGCTATCTCTATAAACATGGAAAAATCAACACCGCCATCTCTATGAACATGGAAATACCTACACCTCCAACTCTATAAACATGGAAATATCTACACCACGATCAGTATAAACATGGAAACATCTACACCGCTATCTGTATAAACATGGAAATATCTCCACGGCTGTCTCTATAAACATCGAAATATCTACACCACCATCTGTATAAACATGGAAATCCTTACAATGTTATATGTATAAACATGGAAATATCTACACCGCCATCTGTATAAACATGGGAATATCTACACAGCAATGTGTATATACATGGAAATAGCTACACCGCTATCTATATAAACATGGAAATAACTACATCGCTATCTGTATAAACATGGAAATATCTACACCGCCATCTACATATCCATGGAAATATCTGTGACGCCATCTGTATAAACATGGAAATATCTACTCGGTCATCTCTGTATAGATGGAAATATCAACACCGCCATCTGTACAAACATGGAAATATCTGCACCGCTATCTGTATAAACATGGAAATAACTACACCGCGGTCTGTATAAACATGGAAATATCTACACCACTATATGTATAAACATGGAAATATATACACCGCTATCTCTATAAACACGGAAATATCTACACCGTGATCTGTATAAAGATGGAAATATTTACACTGCTATCTGTATAAACATGGAAACTTCTACACCGTTATCTGTGTAAGTATGGAAATATCTACAACGCTATCTCTATAAACATGGAAATAACTACACCGCCATCTGTATAAACATGGAAATACCTATAGAGTCATCCGTGTAAACATGGAAAAATCTACACCACCATCTGTATAAACATGGAAATATCTACAATGCCATCTGTAGAAAGATGGAAATATCTACACCGCAATCTGTGTAAAAATGGAAATATCTACACCTATATCTGTAAAAACATGGAAATATCTACACCGCTATCTGTATAAACATGGAAATACCTACACCGCGATCTGTATAAACATGGAAATATCTACAGCGCCATCTCTATAAACATTGAAATATCTACACTGCCATCTGTAAAACATGGAAATATCTACACAGTCATCTGAATAAACATGGAAATATCTACACCACCATCTGTATAAACATGGAGATACCTACAATACCATCTGTATAAACATGGAAATATCTACACAGACATCTCTATAAGTATGGAAATATCTACACCGCCATCTGTATAAACATGGAAATATCTACACTGCCATCTGTAGAAAGAGGGAAATATCTACACCGCTATCTCTACAAATATGGAAATATCTACACCGCCATCTCTATAAACATGAAAATATCTACACTGCCATCTCCATAAAGATGGAAGTATCTACTCCGCCATGTGTATAAACACGGAAATATCTACACCACCATCTGTGAAAACAAGGAAATATCTACACCGCTCTCTGTATAAACATGGAAATATCTACACCGCCATCTGCATGTCCATGGAAATATCTACGCTGCCATCTGTATAAACATGGAAATATTTACACGGCCATCTGTGTATTGATGGAAATATCAACAACGCCATCTGTACAAACATGGAAATATCTACACCACTATCTCTATAAACATGGAAATATCTGCAAAGCCATCGGCAAAACATGGAAATACCTCTCCAGTCATCAGTATAAACATGGAAATATCTACAATGCCATCTATATACACATGGAAATATCTACACAGCCATCTGTATAAACATGAAAATATCTACACTGCTATCTCTATAAACATGGAAATATCTACACCGCCATCTCTATAAACATGAAAATATCTACACTGCCATCTCCATAAACATGGAACTAACTACTCCGCCATCTGTATAAACATGGAAACATCTACACCGCCATCTGTGTGAATAAGGAAATATCTACAATGCCATCTGTATAAAGATATAAATATCTGCACCAAGAGCTGTATATGCATGGAAATATCTACATCGCTATCTGTATAAACGTGGAAATACCAACACATCTATCGGTATAAACATGGAAATATCTACAACGCCATCTATATAAACATGGAAATACCTACACCGCTATATCTATAAACATGGAAATACCTACACCGCTATCTCTATAAACATGGAAATATCTACACCGCTATCTGTATAAACATGGAAATATCTACACCGCGATCTGTATAAACATGGAAATATCTTCAACACGATCTGTATAAACATGGAAATATCCACACCGCTATCTCTATAAACATGGAAAAATCAACACCGCCATCTCTATGAACATGGAAATACCTACACCTCCAACTCTATAAACATGGAAATATCTACACCACGATCAGTATAAACATGGAAACATCTACACCGCTATCTGTATAAACATGGAAATATCTCCACGGCTGTCTCTATAAACATCGAAATATCTACACCACCATCTGTATAAACATGGAAATCCTTACAATGTTATATGTATAAACATGGAAATATCTACACCGCCATCTGTATAAACATGGGAATATCTACACAGCAATGTGTATATACATGGAAATAGCTACACCGCTATCTATATAAACATGGAAATAACTACATCGCTATCTGTATAAACATGGAAATATCTACACCGCCATCTACATATCCATGGAAATATCTGTGACGCCATCTGTATAAACATGGAAATATCTACTCGGTCATCTCTGTATAGATGGAAATATCAACACCGCCATCTGTACAAACATGGAAATATCTGCACCGCTATCTGTATAAACATGGAAATAACTACACCGCGGTCTGTATAAACATGGAAATATCTACACCACTATATGTATAAACATGGAAATATATACACCGCTATCTCTATAAACACGGAAATATCTACACCGTGATCTGTATAAAGATGGAAATATTTACACTGCTATCTGTATAAACATGGAAACTTCTACACCGTTATCTGTGTAAGTATGGAAATATCTACAACGCTATCTCTATAAACATGGAAATAACTACACCGCCATCTGTATAAACATGGAAATACCTATAGAGTCATCCGTGTAAACATGGAAAAATCTACACCACCATCTGTATAAACATGGAAATATCTACAATGCCATCTGTAGAAAGATGGAAATATCTACACCGCAATCTGTGTAAAAATGGAAATATCTACACCTATATCTGTAAAAACATGGAAATATCTACACCGCTATCTGTATAAACATGGAAATACCTACACCGCGATCTGTATAAACATGGAAATATCTACAGCGCCATCTCTATAAACATTGAAATATCTACACTGCCATCTGTAAAACATGGAAATATCTACACAGTCATCTGAATAAACATGGAAATATCTACACCACCATCTGTATAAACATGGAGATACCTACAATACCATCTGTATAAACATGGAAATATCTACACAGACATCTCTATAAGTATGGAAATATCTACACCGCCATCTGTATAAACATGGAAATATCTACACTGCCATCTGTAGAAAGAGGGAAATATCTACACCGCTATCTCTACAAATATGGAAATATCTACACCGCCATCTCTATAAACATGAAAATATCTACACTGCCATCTCCATAAAGATGGAAGTATCTACTCCGCCATGTGTATAAACACGGAAATATCTACACCACCATCTGTGAAAACAAGGAAATATCTACACCGCTCTCTGTATAAACATGGAAATATCTACACCGCCATCTGCATGTCCATGGAAATATCTACGCTGCCATCTGTATAAACATGGAAATATTTACACGGCCATCTGTGTATTGATGGAAATATCAACAACGCCATCTGTACAAACATGGAAATATCTACACCACTATCTCTATAAACATGGAAATATCTGCAAAGCCATCGGCAAAACATGGAAATACCTCTCCAGTCATCAGTATAAACATGGAAATATCTACAATGCCATCTATATACACATGGAAATATCTACACAGCCATCTGTATAAACATGAAAATATCTACACTGCTATCTCTATAAACATGGAAATATCTACACCGCCATCTCTATAAACATGAAAATATCTACACTGCCATCTCCATAAACATGGAAATAACTACTCCGCCATCTGTATAAACATGGAAACATCTACACCGCCATCTGTGTGAATAAGGAAATATCTACAATGCCATCTGTATAAAGATATAAATATCTGCACCGCGAGCTGTATAAACATGGAAATATCTACATCGCTATCTGTATCAACGTGGAAATATCAACACATCTATCGGTATAAACATGGAAATATCTACAACGCCATCTCTATAAACATGGAAATATCTACACCGCTATCTGTATAAACATGGAAATATCTACACCGCTATCTGTATAAACATGGAAATATCTACACCGCTATGTCTATTAACATGGAAATACCTACACCGCTATCTCTATAAACATGGAAATATCTACACCGCGATCTGTATAAACATGGAAATATCTTCACCACTATCTGTATAAACATGGAAATGTCTACACCGCTATCTGTATAAACATGGTAATATCTACACCACCATCTATATAAACATGGAAATATCTACACCGCCATTTGCATAAACATGGATCTATCTAAAATGCCATCTGTAGAAAGATGGAAATATCTACACCGCAATCTGTGTAAACATGGAAATATCTACACCGATATCTGTAAAAACATGGAAATGTCTACACCGCTATCTGTATAAACATGGAAATATGTACACCGCAATCTGTATAAACATGGAAATATCTACAGCGCCATCTCTATAAACATTGAAATATCTACAAAGCCATCTGTAAAACATGGAAATATCTACACAGTCATCTGAATAAACATGGAAATATCTACACCACCATCTGTATAAACATGGAAATACCTACAATACCATCTGTATACACATGGAAATATCTACACAGACATCTCTATAGGTATGGAAATATCTACACCGCCATCTGTATAAACATGGAAATATCTACACTGCTGTCTGTAGACAGATGGAAATATCTACACCGCTATCTCTATAAATATGGAAATATCTACACCGCCATCTCTATAAACATGAAAATATCTACACTGCCATCTCCATAAAGATGGAAGTATCTACTCCTCCATGTGTATAAACACGGAAATATCTACACCACCATCTGTGAAAACATGGAAATATCTACACCGCTATCTGTATAAACATGGAAATATCTACACCGCTCTCTGTATAAACATGGAAATATCTACACCGCCATCTGCATGTCCATGGAAATATCTACGCTGCCCTCTGTATAGACATGGAAGTATCTACACGGCCATCTGTGTATAGATGGAAATAGCAACAACGCCATCTGTACAAACATGGAAATATCTACACCGCTATCTCTATAAACATGGAAATATCTGCAGAGCCATCGGTAAAACATGGAAATACCTCTACAGTCATCTGTATAAACATGGAAATATCTTCAATGCCATCTGTATACACATGGAAATATCTACACAGCCATCTGTATAAACATGTAAATATCTACACTGCTATCTCTATAAACATGGAAATATCTACACCGCCATCTCTATAAACATGAAAATATCTACACTGCCATCTCCATAAACATGGAACTAACTACTCCGCCATCTGTATAAACACGGAAACATCTACACCGCCATCTGTGTGAATAAGGAAATATCTACAATGCCATCAGTATAAAGATATAAATATCTGCACCGCGAGCTGTATAAACATGGAAATATCTACATCGCTATCTGTATAAACGTGGAAATACCAACATATCTATCGGTATAAACATGGAAATATCTACAACGCCATCTATATAAACATGGAAATATCTACACCGCTATGTCTATAAACATGGAAATAACTACACCGCTATCTCTATAAACATGGAAATATCTACACCGCTATCTGTATAAACCTGGAAATATCTACACCGCTATCTGTATAAACATGGAAATATCTACACAGCGATCTGTATAAACATGGAAATATCTACACCGCGATCTGTATAAACAGGGAAATATCTTCACCACGATCTGTATAAACATGGAAATATCTACACCGCTATCTGTATAAACATGGTAATATCTACACCATCATCTATATAAACATGGAAATATCTACACCGCCATTTTCATAAACATGGATATAACTACAATGCCATCTGTAGAAAGATGGAAATATCTACAGCGCAATCTGTGTAAACATGGAAATATCTACACCGATATCTGTAAAAACATGGAAATATCTACACCGCTATCTGTATAAACATGGAAATATCTACACCGCAATCTGTATAAACATGGAAATATCTACACCGCCATGTCTATAAACATGAAAATATCTACACTGCCATCTCCATAAACATGGAACTAACTACTCCGCCATCTGTATAAACATGGAAACATCTACTCCGCCATCTGTGTGAATAAGGAAATATCTGCAATGCCATCTGTATAATGATATAAATATCTGCACCGCGAGGTGTATAAACATGGAAATATCTACATCGCTATCTGTATAAACGTGGAAATAACAACACATCTATCGGTATAAACATGGAAATATCTACAACGCCATCTATATAAACATGGAAATATCTACACCGCTATGTCTATAAACATGGAAATACCTACACCGCTATCTCTATAAACATGGAAATATCTACACCGCTATCTGTATAAACATGGAAATATCTACACCGCTATCTGTATAAACATGGAAATATCTACACCGCGATCTGTATAAACATGGAAATATCTTCACCACGATCTGTATAAACATGGAAATATCTACACCGCTATCTGTATAAACATGGTAATATCTACATCACCATCTATATAAACATGGAAATATCTTCAACGCCATCTGCATAAACATGGAAATATCTACAATGCCATCTGTAGAAAGATGGAAATATCTACACCGCAATCTGTGTAAACATGGAAATATCTACACCGATATCTGTAAAAACATGGAAATATCTACACCGCCATCTGTATAAACATGGAGATATCTACACTGCCATCTGTAGAAAGATGGAAATATCCACACCGCTATCTCTATAAATATGGAAATATCTACACCGCCATCTCTATAAACATGAAAATATCTACACTGCCATCTCCATAAAGATGGAAGTATCCACTCCGCCATGTGTATAAACACGGAAATATCTACACCACCTTCTGTGAAAACATGGATATATCTACACCGCTATCTGTATAAACATGGAAATATCTACACCGCCATCTGCATGTCCATGGAAATATCTACGCTGCCATCTGTATAAACATGGAAATATCTACACGGCCATCTGTGTATAGATGGAAATGTCAACAACGCCATCTGTACAAACATGGAAATATCTACACCGGTATCTCTATAAACATGGAAATGTCTGCACAGCCATCTGTAAAACATGGAAATACATCTACAGCCATCTGTATAAACATGGAAATATCTACAATGCCATCTGTATACACGTGGAAATATCTACACAGCCATCTGTATAAACATGTAAATATCTACACTGCTATCTCTATAAACATGGAAATATCTACACTGCCATCTCCATAAACATGGAACTAACTACTCCGTCATCTGAATAAACAGGGAAACATCTACACCGCCATCTGTGTGAATAAGGAAATATCTACAATGCCATCTGTATAAAGGTATAAATATCTGCACCGCGAGCTTTATAAACATGGAAATATCAACATCTCTATCTCTATAAATGTTGAAATACCAACAAATCTATCGGTATAAACATGGAAATATCTACAACGCCATCTATATAAACATGGAAATATCTACACTGCTATGTCTATAAAGATGGAAATACCTACACCGCTATCTGTATAAACACGGAAATATCTACACCGCTATCTGTATAAACATGGAAATATCTACAACGCTATCTGTATAAACATGGAAATATCTACACCGCGATCTGTATAAACATGAATATATCTACACCGCGATCTGTATGAACATGGAAATATCTTCACCACGATCAGTGTAAACATGGAAATATCTACACCGCTATCTGTATAACCATGGTAATATCTACACCACCATCTATATAAACATGGAAGTATCTACACTGCCATCTACATAAACATGGAAATATCTACAATGCCATCTGTAGAAGGATGGAAATATCTACACCGCAATCTGTGTAAACATGGAAATATCTACACCGTTATCTGTAAAAACATGGAAATATCTACACCGCTATCTGTATAAACATGGAAATATCTACACCTCGATCTGTATAAACATGGAAATATCTACAGCGCCATCTCTATAAACATTGAAATATCTACACTGCCATCTGAAAAACATGGAAATATCTACACAGTCATCTGAATAAACATGGAAATATCTACACCACCATCTGTATAAACATGGAAATACCTACAATACCATCTGTATACACATGGAAATATCTACACAGACATCTGTATAAGTATGGAAATATCTACAGCGCCATCTCTATAAACATTGAAATATCTACACTGCCATCTGTAAAAACATGGAAATATCTACACAGTCATCTGAATAAACATGGAAATATCTACACCACCATCTGTATAAACATGGAAATACCTACAATACCATCTGTATACACATGGAAATATCTACACAGACATCTGTATAAGTATGGAAATATCTACACCGCCATCTCTATAAACATGGAAATATCTGCACAGCCATCTGTAAAACATGGAAATACCTCTACAGTCATCTGTATAAACATGGAAATATCTACAATGCCATCTGTATACACATGGAAATATCTACACAGCCATCTGTATAAACATGTAAATATCTACAGTGCTATCTCTATAAACATGGAAATATCTACACCGCCATCTCTATAAACATGAAAATATCTACACTGCCATCTCCATAAACATGGAACTAACTACTCCGCCATCTGTATAAACATGGAAACATCTACACCGCCATCTGTGTGAATAAGGAAATATCTACAATGCCATCAGTATAAAGATATAAATATCTGCACCGCGAGCTGTATAAACATGGAAATATCTACATCGCTATCTGTATAAACGTGGAAATACCAACACATCTATCGTTATAAACATGGAAATATCTACAACGCCATCTATATAAACATGGAAATATCTACACGGCTATGTCTATAAACATGGAAATAACTACACCGCTATCTCTATAAACATGGAAATATCTACACCGCTATCTGTATAAACATGGAAATATCTACACTGCTATCTGTATAAACATGGAAATATCTACACAGCGATCTGTATAAACATTGAAATATCTACACCGCGATCTGTATAAACATGGAAATATCTTCACCACGATCTGTATAAACATGGAAATATCTACACCGCTATCTGTATAAACATGGTAATATCTACACCATCATCTATATAAACATGGAAATATCTACACCGCCATTTGCATAAACATGGATATATCTACAATGCCATCTGTAGAAAGATGGAAATAACTACACCGCAATCTGTGTAAACATGGAAATATCTACACCGATATCTGTAAAAACATGGAAATATCTACACCGCTATCTGTATAAACATGGAAATATCTACACCGCAATCTGTATAAACATGGAAATATCTACAGCGCCATCTCTATAAACATTGAAATATCTACACTGCCATCTGTAAAAACATGGAAATATCTACACAGTCATCTGAATAAACATGGAAATATCTACACCACCATCTGTATAAACATGGAAATACCTACAATACCATCTGTATACACATGGAAATATCTACACAGACATCTGTATAAGTATGGAAATATCTACACCGCCATCTCTATAAACATGGAAATATCTGCACAGCCATCTGTAAAACATGGAAATACCTCTACCGTCATCTGTATAAACATGGAAATATCTACAATGCGATCTGTATACACATGGAAATATCTACACAGCCATCTGTATAAACATGTAAATATCTACACTCTATCTCTATAAACATGGAAATATCTACACCGCCATCTCTATAAACATGAAAATATCTACACTGCCATCTCCATAAACATGGAACTAACTACTCCGCCATCTGTATAAACATGGAAACATCTACACCGCCATCTGTGTGAATAAGGAAATATCTACAATGCCATCAGTATAAAGATATAAATAGCTGCACCGCGAGCTGTATAAACATGGAAATATCTACATTGCTATCTGTATAGACGTGGAAATACCAACACATCTATCGTTATAAACATGGAAATATCTACAACGCCATCTATATAAACATGGAAATATCTACACGGCTTTGTCTATAAACATGGAAATAACTACACCGCTATCTCTATAAACATGGAAATATCTACACCGCTATCTGTATAAACATGGAAATATCTACACCGCTATCTGTATAAACATGGAAATATCTACACAGCGATCTGTATAAACATGGAAATATCTACACCGCGATCTGTATAAACATGGAAATATCTTCACCACGATCTGTATAAACATGGAAATATCTACACCGCTATCTGTATAAACATGGTAATATCTACACCATCATCTATATAAACATGGAAATATCTACACCGCCATTTGCATAAACATGGATATATCTACAATGACATCTGTAGAAAGATGGAAATATCTACACCGCAATCTGTGTAAACATGGAAATATCTACACCGATATCTGTAAAAACATGGAAATATCTACACCGCTATCTGTATAAACATGGAAATATCTACACCGCAATCTGTATAAACATGGAAATATCTACAGCGCAATCTCTATAAACATTGAAATATCTACACAGTCATCTGAATAAACATGGAAATATCTACACCGCCATCTGTATAAACCTGGACATACCTACAATACCATCTGTATACACATGGAAATATCAACACAGACATCTGTATAAGTATGGAAATATCTACAGAGCCATCTGTATAAACATGGAAATATCTACACCGCTATCTGTATAAACATGGAAATATCTACACCGCGATCTGTATAAACATGGAAATATCTTCAACACGATCTGTATAAACATGGAAATATCTACACCGCTATCTGTATAAACATGGTAATATCTACACCACCATCTATATAAACATGGAAATATCTACAACGCCATCAGCATAAACATGGAAATATCTACAATGCCATCTGTAGAAAGATGGAAATATCTACACCGCAATCTGTGTAAACATGGAAATATCTACACCGATATCTGTAAAAACATGGAAATATCTACACCGCGATCTGTATAAACATGGAAATATCTACAGCGCCATCTCTATAAACATTGAAATATCTACACTGCCATCTGTAAAAACATGGAAATATCTACACCGCTATCTGTAAAAACATGGAAATATCTACACCGCGATCTGTATAAACATGGAAACATCTACAGCGCAATCTCCATAAACATTGAAATATCTACACTGCCATCTGTAAAAACATGGAAATATCTACACAGTCATCTGAATAAACATGGAAATATCTACACCACCATCTGTATAAACAAGGAAATACCAACAATACCATCTGTATACACATTGATATATATACACAGACATCTGTATAAGTATGGAAATATCTACGCCGCCATCTGTATAAACATGGAAATATCTACACTGCCATCTGTAAAAAATGGAAATATCTACACCGCTATCTCTATAAATATGGAAATATCTACACCGCCATCTCTATAAACATGAAAATATCTACATTGCCATCTCCATAAAGATGGAAGTATCTACTCCGCCATGTGTATAAACACGGAAATACCTACACGACCATCTGTGAAAACATGGAAATACCTACACCGCTATCTGTATAAACATGGAAATATCTACACCGTCATCTGCATGTCCATGGAGATATCTACGCTGCCATCTGTATAAACATGGAAATATCTACACGGCCATCTGTGTATAGATGGAAATATCAACAACGCCATCTGTACAAACAGGGAAATATCTACACCGCTATCTCTATAAACATGGAAATATCTGCACAGCCATCTGTAAAACATGGAAATACCTCTACAGTCATCTGTATAAACATCGAAATATCTACACGGCCATCTGTGTATAGATGGAAATATCAACATCGCCATCTGTACAAACATGGAATTATCTACACCGCTATCTCTATAAACATGGAAATATCGGCACAGCCATCTGTAAAACATGGAAATAACTCTACAGTCATCTGTATAAACATGGAAATATCTACAATGCCATCTGTATACACATGGATATATCTACACAGCCATCTGTATAAACATGTAAATATCTACACTGCTATCTCTATAAACATGGAAATATCTACACCGCCATCTCTATAAACATGAAAATATCTACACTGCCATCTCCATAAACATGGAACTAACTACTCCGCCATCTGTATAAACATGGAAACATCTACACCGCCATCTGTGTGAATAAGGAAATATCTACATTGCCATCAGTATAAAGATATAAATATCTGCACAGCGAGCTGTATAAACATGGAAATATCTACATCGCTATCTGTATAAACGTGGAAATACCAACACATCTATCGGTATAAACATGGAAATATCTACAACGCCATCTATATAAACATGGAAATATCTACACCACTATGTCTATAAACATGGAAATACCTACACCGCTATCTCTATAAACATGGAAATATCTACACCGCTATCTGTATAAACATGGAAATATCTACACCGCTATCTGTATAAACATGGAAATATCTACACAGCGATCTGTATAAACATGGAAATATCTACACCGCGATCTGTATAAACATGGAAAAATCTTCATCACGATCTGTATAAACATGGAAATATCTACACCGCTATCTGTATAAACATGGTAATATCTACACCACCATCTATATTAACATGGAAATATCTACACCACCATCTGCATAAACATGGAAATATCTACAATGCCATCTGTAGAAAGGTGGAAATATCTACACCGCAATCTGTGTAAACATGGAAATATCTACAGCGATATCTGCAAAAACCTGGAAATATCTACACCGCTAAATGTATAAACATGGAAATATCTACATCGCAATCTGCATAAACATGGAAATATCTACAGCACCATCTCTATAAACATTGAAATATCTACACTGCCATCTGTAAAACATGGAAATATCTACACAGTCATCTGAATAAACATGGAAATATCTACACCACCATCTGTATAAACAAGGAAATACCTACAATACCATCTGTATACACATAGAAATATCTACACAGACAACTCTATAAGTATGGAAATATCTACACCGCCATCTGTATAAACATGGAAATATCTACACTGCCATCTGTAGAAAGATGGAAATATCTACACCGCTATCTCTATAAATATGGAAATATCTACACCGCCATCTCTATAAACATGAAAATATCTACACTGCCATCTCCATAAAGATGGAAGTATCTACTCCGCCATGTGTATAAACACGGAAATATCCACACCACCATCTGTGAAAACATGGAAATATCTACACCGCTATCTGTATAAACATGGAAATATCTACACCACCATCTGCTTGTCCATGGAAATATCTACGCTGCCATTTGTATAAACATGGAAATATCTACATTGCCATCTGTGTATAGATGGAAATATCAACAGCGCCATCTCTAAAAACATGGAAATATCTACACAGCTATCTCTATAAACATGGAAATATCTGCACAGCCATCTGTAAAACATTGAAATACCTCTATAGTCATCTGTATAAACATGGAAATATCTACAATGCCATCTGTATACACATGGAAATATCTACACAGTCATCTGTATAAACATGTAAATATCTACACTGCTATCTCTATAAACATGGAAATATCTACACCGCCATCTCTATAAACATGAAAATATCTACACTACCATCTCCATAAACATGGAACTAACTACTCCGCCATCTGTATAAACATGGAAACATCTACACCGCCATCTGTGTGAATAAGGAAATATCTACAATGCCATCTGTATAAAGATATAAATATCTGCACCGTGAGCTGTATAAACATGGAAATATCTACATCGCTATCTGTATAAACGTGGAAATACCAACACATCTATCGGTATAAACACGGAAATATCTACAACGCCATCTATATAAACATGGAAATATCTACACCGCTATGTCTATAAACATGGAAATACCTACACCGCTATCTCTATAAACATGGAAATATCTACACCGCTATCTGTATAAACATGGAAATATCTACACCGCTATCTGTATAAACATGGAAATATCTACACCGCGATCTGTATAAACATGGAAATATCTACACCGCGATCTGTATAAACATGGAAATATCTTCACCACGATCTGTATAAACATGGAAATATCTACACCGCCATCTATATAAACATGGAAATATCTACACAGCCATCTGCATAAACATGGAAATATCTACAATGCCATCTGTAGAAAGATGGAAATATCTACATCGCAATTTGTGTAAACATGGAAATAACTACACCGATATCTGTAAAAACATGGAAATATCTACACCGCGATTTGTATAAACATGGAAATATCTACACCACGATCTGTATAAACATGGAAATATCTTCACCACGATCTGTATAAACATAGAAATATCTACACCGCTATCTGTATAAACATGGTAATATCTACACCACCATCTATATAAACATGGAAATATCTACACCGCCATCTGCATAAACATGGAAATATCTACACCGCCATCTGCATAAACATGGAAATATCTACAATGCAATCTGTAGAAAGATGGAAATATCTACACCGCAATCTGTGTAAACATGGAAATTTCTACACCAATATCTGTAAAACCATGGAAATATCTACACCGCTATCTGTATAAACATGGAAATATCTACACCGCAATCTGTATAAACATGGAAATATCTACAGCGCCATCTCTATAAACATTGAAATATCTACACTGCCATCTGAAAAACATGGAAATATCTGCACAGTCATCTGAAGAAACATGGAAATATCTACACCACCATCTGTATAAACATGGAAATACCTTCAATACCATCTGTATACACATGGAAATATCTACACAGACAACTCTATAAGTATGTAAATAACTACACCGCCATCTGTATAAACATGGAAATATCTACACTGCCATCTGTAGAAAGATGGAAATATCTACACCGCTATCTCTATAAATATGGAAATATCTACACCGCCATCTCTATAAACATGAAAATATCTACACTGCCAACTCCTTAAAGATGGAAGTATCTACTCCGCCATGTGTATAAACACGGAAATATCTACACCACCATCTGTGAAAACATGGAAATATCTACACCCCTATCTGTATAAACATGGAAATATCTACACCGCCATCTGCATGTCCACGGAAATATCTACGCTGCCATTTGTATAAACATGGAAATATCTACATGGCCATCTGTGTATAGATGGAAATATCAACAACGCCATCTCTACAAACATGGAAATATCTACACCGCTATCTCTATAAACATGGAAATATCTGCACAGCCATCTTTAAAACATGGAAATACTTCTATAGTCATCTGTATAAACATGGAAATATCTACAATGCCATCTGTATACACATGGAAATATCTACACAGCCATCTGTATAAACATGTAAATATCCACACTGCTATCTCTATAAACATGGAAATATCTACACCGCCATCTCTATAAACATGAAAATATCTACACTGCCATCTCCATAAACATGGAACTAACTACTCCGCCATCTGTATAAACATGGAAACATCTACACCGCCATCTGTGTGAATAAGGAAATATCTACAATGCCATCTGTATAAAGATATAAATATCTGCACCAAGAGCTGTATATGCATGGAAATATCTACATCGCTATCTGTATAAACGTGGAAATACCAACACATCTATCGGTATAAACATGGAAATATCTACAACGCCATCTATATAAACATGGAAATACCTACACCGCTATATCTATAAACATGGAAATACCTACACCGCTATCTCTATAAACATGGAAATATCTACACCGCTATCTGTATAAACATGGAAATATCTACACCGCGATCTGTATAAACATGGAAATATCTTCAACACGATCTGTATAAACATGGAAATATCTACACCGCTATCTGTATAAACATGGTAATATCTACACCACCATCTATATAAACATGGAAATATCTACACCGCCATCAGCATAAACATGGAAATATCTACAATGCCATCTGTAGAAAGATGGAAATATCTACACCGCAATCTGTGTAAACATGGAAATATCTACACCGCTATCTGTAAAAACATGGAAATATCTACACCGCGATCTGTATAAACATGGAAATATCTACAGCGCAATCTCTATAAACATTGAAATATCTACACTGCCATCTGTAAAAACATGGAAATATCTACACAGTCATCTGAATAAACATGGAAATATCTACACCACCATCTGTATAAACATGGAAATACCTACAATACCATCTGTATACACATTGATATATATACACAGACATCTTTATAAGTATGGAAATATCTACACCGCCATCTGTATAAACATGGAAATATCTACACTGCCATCTGTAAAAAATGGAAATATCTACACCGCTATCTCTATAAATATGGAAATATCTACACCGCCATCTCTATAAACATGAAAATATCTACATTGCCATCTCCATAAACATGGAACTAACTACTCCGCCATCTGTATAAACATGGAAACATCTACACCGCCATCTGTGTGAATAAGGAAACATCTACATTGCCATCTGTATAAAGATATAAATATCTACACCGCGAGCTGTATAAACATGGAAATATCTACAACGCCATCTATATAAACATGGAAATATCTACACCGCTATGTCTATAAACAAGGAAATACCTACACCGCTATCTCTATAAACATGGAAATATCTACACCGCTATCTGTATAAACATGGAAATATCTACAGCACTATCTGTATAAACATGGAAATATCTACACAGCGATCTGTATAAACATGGAAATATCTACACCGCGATCTGTATAAACATGGAAATATCTTCATCACGATCTGTATAAACATGGAAATATCTACACCGCTATCTGTATAAACATGGTAATATCTACACCACCATCTATATAAACATGGAAATACCTACACCACCATCTGCATAAACATGGAAATATCTACAATGCCATCTGTAGAAAGGTGGAAATATCTACACCGCAATCTGTGTAAACATGATAATATCTTCAGCGATATCTGTAAAAACCTGGAAATATCTACACCGCTAAATGTATAAACATGGAAATATCTACATCGCAATCTGTATTAACATGGAAATATCTACAGCACCATCTCTATAAACATTGAAATATCTACACTGCCATCTGTAAAACATGGAAATACCTACACAGACATCTGTATAAGTATGGAAATATCTACACCGCCATCTGTATAAACATGGAAATATCTACACTGCCATCTGTGGAAATATGGAATTATCTACACCGCTATCCCTATAAATATGGAAATATCTACACCGCCATCTCTATAAACATGAAAATATCTACACTGCCATCTCCATATAGATGGAAGTATCTACTCCGCCATGGGTATAAACACGGAAATATCGACACCACCATCTGTGAAAACATGGAAATATCTACACCGCTATCTGTATAAACATGGAAATATCTACACCGCCATCTGCATGTCCATGGAAATATCTACGCTGCCATCTGTATAAACATGGAAATATCTACACGGCCATCTGTGTATAGATGGAAATATCGACATCGCCATCTTTAGAAACATGGAAATATCTACACCGCTATCGCTATAAACATGGAAATATCTGCACAGCCATCTGTAAAACATGGAAATACCTCTATAGTCATCTGTATAAACATGGAAATATCTACAATGCCATCTGTATACACATGGAAATATCTACACAGCCATCTGTATAAACATGTAAATATCTACACTGCTATCTCTATAAACATGGAAATATCTACACCGCCATCTCTATAAACATGAAAATATCTACACTGCCATCTCCATAAACATGGAACTAACTACTCCGCCATCTGTATAAACATGGAAACAACTACACCGCCATCTCTGTGAATAAGGAAATATCTAAAATGACATCTGTATAAAGATATAGATATCTGCACCGCAAGCTGTATAAACATGGAAATATCTACATCGCTATCTGTATAAACGTGGAAATAACAACACATCTATCGGTATAAACATGGAAATATCTACAACGCCATCTATATAAACATGGAAATATCTACACCGCTATGTCTATAAACATGGAAATACCTACACCGCTATCTCTATAAACATGGAAATATCTACACCGCTATCTGTATAAACATGGAAATATCTACACAGCTATCTCTATAAACATGGAAATATCTACACCGCGGTCTGTATAAACATGGAAATATCTACACCGCGATCTGTGTAAACATGGAAATACCTTCACCGCGATCTGTGTAAACATGGAAATGTCTACACCGCTATCTGTATAAACATGGTAATATCTACACCACCATCTATATAAACAAGGAAATACCTACACCGCCATCTGCATAAACATGGAAATATCTACAATGCCATCTGTAGAAAGATGGAAATATCTACACCGCAATCTGTGTAAACATGGAAATATCTACACCGATATCTGTAAAAACATGGAAATATCTACACCGCGATCTGTATAAACATGGAAATATCTACAGCGCCATCTCTATAAACATTGAAATATCTACACTGCCATCTGTAAAAACATGGAAATATCTACACAGTCATCTGAATAAACATGGAAATATCTACACCGCCATCTGTATAAACCTGGACATACCTACAATACCATCTGTATACACATGGAAATATCAACACAGACATCTGTATAAGTATGGAAATATCTACAGCGCCATCTGTATAAACATGGAAATATCTACACTGCTATCTGTATAAACATGGAAATATCTACACCGCGATCTGTATAAACATGGAAATATCTTCAACACGATCTGTATAAACATGGAATTATCTACACCGCTATCTGTATAAACATGGTAATATCTACACCACCATCTATATAAACATGGAAATATCTACACCGCCATCAGCATAAACATGGAAATATCTACAATGCCATCTGTAGAAAGATGGAAATATCTACACCGCAATCTGTGTAAACATGGAAATATCTACACCACTATCTGTAAAAACATGGAAATATCTACACCGCGATCTGTATAAACATGGAAATATCTACAGCGCAATCTCTATAAACATTGAAATATCTACACTGCCATCTGTAAAAACATGGAAATATCTACACAGTCATCTGAATAAACATGGAAATATCTACAACACCATCTGTATAAACATGGAAATACCTACAATACCATCTGTATACACATTGATATATATACACAGACATCTTTATAAGTATGGAAATATCTACACCGCCATCTGTATAAACATGGAAATATCTACAGCGCCATCTGTATAAACATGGAAATATCTACACTGCCATCTGTAGAAATTTGGAATTATCTACACCGCTATCTCTATAAATATGGAAATATCTACACCGCCATCTCTATAAACATGAAAATATTTACACTGCCATCTCCATATAGATGGAAGTATCTACTCCGCCATGTGTATAAACACGGAAATATCTACACCACCATCTGTGAAAACATGGAAATATCTACACCGCTATCTGTATAAACATGGAAATATCTACACCGCCATCTGCATGTCCATGGAAATATCTACGCTGCCATCAGTATAAACATGGAAATATCTACACGGCCATCTGTGTATAGATGGAAATATCAACATCGCCATCTGTACAAACATGGAAATATCTACACCGCTATCTCTATAAACATGGAAATATCTGCACAGCCATCTGTAAAACATGGAAATACCTCTACAGTCATCTGTATAAACTTGGAAATATCTACAATGCCATCTGTATACACATGGAAATATCTACACAGCCATCTGTATAAACATGTAAATATCTACACTGCTATCTCTATAAACATGGAAATATCTACACCGCCATCTCTATAAACATGAAAATATCTACACTGCCATCTCCATAAACATGGAACTAACTACTCCGCCATCTGTATAAACATGGAAACATCTACACCGCCATCTGTGTGAATAAGGAAATATCTACAATGCCATCTGTATAAAGATATAAATATCTGCACCGCAAGCTGTATAAACATGGAAATATCTACATTGCTATCTGTATAAACGTGGAAATACCAACACATCTATCGGTATAAACATGGAAATATCTAAAACGCCATCTATATAAACATGGAAATATCTACACTGCTATCTCTATAAACATGGAAATATCTACACCGCTATCTCTATAAACATGGAAATATCTACACCGCGATCTGTATAAACATGGAAATATCTACACAGCGATCTGTATAAACATGGAAATGTCTACACCGTGATCTGTATAAACATGGAAATATCTTCATTACGATCTGTATAAACATGGAAATATCTACACCGCTATCTGTATAAACATGGTAATATCTACACCACCATCTATATAAACATGGAAATATCTACACCACCATCTGCATAAACATGGAAATATCTACAATGCCAACTGTAGAAAGGTGGAAATATCTACACCGCAATCTGTGTAAACGTGGAAATATCTACACCGATATCTGTAAAAACATGGAAATATCTACACCGCTATCTGTATAAACATGGAAATATCTACACCGCAATCTGTATAAACATGGAAATATCTACAGCGCCATCTCTATAAACATTGAAATATCTACTCTGCCATCTGTAAAACATGGAAATATCTACACAGTCATCTGAACAAACATGGAAATATCTACACCACCATCTGTATAAACATGGAAATACCTACAATACCATCTGTATACACA
The DNA here is from genome assembly GCF_029289425.2 of Pan paniscus. Classification (NCBI taxonomy): domain Eukaryota; kingdom Metazoa; phylum Chordata; class Mammalia; order Primates; family Hominidae; genus Pan; species Pan paniscus. Next base: position 6,109,233 of record NC_073256.2, read on the forward strand.
TGGAAATATCTACACAGACAACTCTATATGTATGGAAATATCTACACCACCATCTGTATAAACATGGAAATATCTACACTGCCATCTGTAGAAAGATGGAAATATCTACACCGCTATCTCTATAAATATGGAAATATCTACACCGCCATCTCTATAAACATGAAAATATCTACACTGCCATCTCCATAAAGATGGAAGTATCTACTCCGCCATGTGTATAAACACGGAAATATCTACACCACCATCTGTGAAAACATGGAAATATCTACACCGCTATCTGTATAAACATGGAAATATCTACACCGCCATCTGCATGTCCATGGAAATATCTACGCTGCCATTTGTATAAACATGGAAATATCTACATGGCCATCTGTGTATAGATGGAAATATCAACAGCGCCATCTCTAAAAACATGGAAATATCTACACCGCTATCTCTATAAACATGGAAATATCTGCACAGCCATCTTTGAAACATGGAAATACCTCTATAGTCATCTGTATAAACAAGGAAATATCTACAATGCCATCTGTATACACATGGAAATATCTACACAGTCGTCTGTATAAACATGTAAATATCTACACTGCTATCTCTATAAACATGGAAATATCTACACCGCCATCTCTATAAACATGAAAATATCTACACTGCCATCTCCATAAACATGGAAATAACTACTCCGCCATCTGTATAAACATGGAAACATCTACACCGCCATCTGTGTGAACAAGGAAATATCTACAATGCCATCTGTATAAAGATATAAATATCTGCACCGCGAGCTGTATAAACATGGAAATATCTACATCGCTATCTGTATAAACGTGGAAATACCAACACATCTATCGGTATAAACATGGAAATATCTACAACGCCAGCTATATAAACATGGAAATATCTACACCGCTATGTCTATAAACATGGAAATACCTACACCGCTATCTCTATAAACATGGAAATATCTACACCGCTATCTGTATAAACATGGAAATATCTACACCGCTATCTGTATAAACATGGAAATATCTACACCGCGATCTGTATAAACATGGAAATATCTACACCGTGATCTGTATAAACATGGAAATATCTTCACCACGATCTGTATAAACATGGAAATATCTACACCGCTATCTGTATAAACATGGTAATATCTACACCAAGATCTATATAAACTTGGAAATATCTACACCGCAATCTGCATAAACATGGAAATATCTACAATGCCATCTGTAGAAAGATGGAAATATCTACACTGCAATCTGTGTAAACATGGAAATATCTACACCGATATCTGTAAAAACATGGAAATATGTACACCGCGATCTGTATAAACATGGAAATATCTACAGCGCCATCTCTATAAACATTGAAATATCTACCCTGCCATCTGTAAAAACATGGAAATATCTACACAGTCATCTGAATAAACATGGAAATATCTACACCACCATCTTTATAAACATGGAAATACCTACAATACCATCTGTATACACATTGATATATATACACAGACATCTGTATAAGTATGGAAATATCTCCCCCGCCACCTGTATAAACATGGAAATATCTACACTGCCATCTGTAGAAAGATGGAAATATCTACACCGCTATCTCTATAAATATGGAAATATCTACACCGCCCTCTCTATAAACATGAAAATATCTACACTGCCATCTCCTTAAAGATGGAAGTATCTACTCCGCCGTGTGTGTAAACACGGAAATATCTACACCACCATCTGTGAAAACATGGAAATATCTACACCGCTATCTGTATAAACATGGAAATATCTACACCGCCATCTGCATGTACATGGAAATACCTACGCTGCCATCTGTATAAACATGGAAATATCTACATGGCCATCTGTGTATAGATGGAAATATCAACAGCGCCATCTCTAAAAACATGGAAATATCTACACCGCTAGCCCTATAAACATGGAAATATCTGCACAGCCATCTGTAAAACATGGAAATACCTCTATAGTCATCTGTATAAACAAGGAAATATCTACAATGCCATCTGTATACACATGGAAATATCTACACAGCCGTCTGTATAAACATGTAAATATCTACACTGCTATCTCTATAAACATGGAAATATCTACACCGCCATCTCTATAAACATGAAAATATCTACACTGCCATCTCCATAAACATGGAAATAACTACTCCGCCATCTGTATAAACATGGAAACATCTACAACGCCATCTGTGTGAATAAGGAAATATCTACAATGCCATCTGTATAAAGATATAAATATCTGCACCGCCATCTCTATAAACATGAAAATATCTACACTGCCATCTCCATAAAGATGGAAGTATCTACTCCGCCATGTGTATAAACACGGAAATATCTACACCACCATCTGTGAAAACATGGAAATATCTACATCGCTATCTGTATAAACGTGGAACTACCAACACATCTATCTCTATAAACATGGAAATATCTACACCGCGATCTGTATAAACATGGAAATATCTACACCGCTATCTGTATAAACATGGTAATATCTACACCACCATCTATATAAACATGGAAGTACCTACACCGCCATCTGCATAAACATGGAAATATCTACAATGCCATCTGTAGAAAGATGGAAATATCTACACCGCAATCTGTGTAAACATGGAAATATCTACACCGTTATCTGAAAAAACATGGAAATATCTACACCGCTATCTCTATAAACATGGAAATATCTACAGTGCGATATGTATAAACATGGAAATATCTACAGCGCCATCTCTATAAACATTGAAATATCTACACTGCCATCTGTAAAAACATGGAAATATCTACACAGTCATCTGAATAAACATGGAAATATCTACACCACCATCTGTATAAACATGGAAATACCTACAATACCGTCTGTATACACATGGAAATATCTACACAGACATCTGTATAAGTATGGAAATATCTACACCGCCATCTGTATAAACATGGAAATATCTACACTGCCATCTGTAGAAAGATGGAATTATCTACACCGCCATCTCTATAAATATGGAAATATCTACACCGCCATCTCTATAAACATGAAAATATCTACACTGCCATCTCCATGAAGATGGAAGTATCAACTCCGCCATGTGTATAATTCGGAAATATCTACACCACCATCTGTGAAAACATGGAAATATCTACACCGCTCTCTGTATAAACATGGAAATATCTACACCGCCATCTGCATGTCCATGGAAATATCTACACCGTTATCTGTAAAAACATGGAAATATCTACACCGCTATCTGTATAAACATGGAAATATCTACACTGCGATCTGTATAAACATGGAAACATCTACACCGCCATCTGTGTGAATAAGGAAATATCTACAATGCCATCTGTATAAAGATATAAGTATCTGCACCGCGAGCTGTATAAACATGGAAATATCTACATCGCTATCTGTATAAACGTGGAAATACCAACACATCTATCGGTATAAACATAGCAATATCTACAACGCCATCAATATAAACATGGAAATATCTACACCGCTATGTCTATAAACATGGAAATACCCTCACCGCTATCTCTATAAACATGGAAATATCTACACCGCTATCTGTATAAACATGGAAATATCTACACCGCCATCTGCATAAACATGGAAATATCTACAATGCCATCTGTAGAAAGATGGAAATATCTACACCGCAATCTGTGTAAACATGGAAATATCTACACCGTTATCTGTAAAAACATGGAAATATCTACACCGCTATCTGTATAAACACGGAAATATCTACACCGCGATCTGTATAAACATGGAAATATCTACAGCGCCATCTCTATAAACATTGAAATATCTACACTGCCATCTGTAAAAACATGGAAATATCTACACAGTCATCAGAATAACCATGGAAATATCTACACCACCATCTGTATAAACATGGAAATACCTACAATACCATCTGTATACACATGGAAGTATCTACACAGACATCTGTATAAGTATGGAAATATCTACACCGCTATCTGTATAAACATGGAAATATCTACACCGCCATCTGCATGTCCATGGAAATATCTACGCTGCCATCTGTATAAACGTGGAAATATCTACATGGCCATCTGTGTATAGGTGGAAATATCAACAACGCCATCTCTACAAACATGGAAATATCTACACCGCTATCCCTATAAACATGGAAATATCTGCACAGCCATCTGTAAAACATGGAAATAACTGTACAGTCATCTGTATAAACATGGAAATATCTACAATGCCATCTGTGTACACATGGAAATATCTACACAGCCATCTGTATAAACATGTAAATATCTACAATGCTATCTCTATAAACATGGAAATATCTACTCCGCCATCTCTATAAACATGAAAATATCTACACTGCCATCTCCATAAACATGGAAGTAACTACTCCGCCATCTGTATAAACATGGAAACATCTACACCGCCATCTGTGTGAATAAGGAAATATCTACAATGCCATCTGTATAAAGATATAAATATCTGCACCGCGAGCTGTATAAACATGGAAATATCTACATCGCTATCTGTATAAACGTGGAACTACCAACACATCTATAGGTATAAACATGGAAAAATCTACAACGCCATCTATATAAACATGGAAATATCTACACCGCTATGTCTATAAACATGGAAATACCTACACCGCTATCTCTATAAACATGGAAATATCTACACCGCTATCTGTATAAACATGGAAATATCTACACCGCTATCTGTATAAACATGGAAATATCTACCCCGCGATCTGTATAAACATGGAAATATCTACACCGCGATCTGTATAAACATGGAAATATCTTCACCACGATCTGTATAAACATGGAAATATCTACACCGCTATCTGTATAAACATGGTAATATCTACACCACCATCTATATAAACATGGAAATATCTACACAGCCATCTGCATATACATGGAAATATCTACAATGCCATCTGTACAAAGATGGAAATATCTACACCGCAATCTGTGTAAACATGGAAATATCTACACCGATATCTGTAAAAACATGGAAATATCTACACCGCGATCTGTATAAACATGGAAATATCTCCTGCGCCATCTCTATAAACATTGAAATATCTACACTGCCATCTGTAAAAACATGGAAATATCTACACAGTCATCTTAATAAACATGGAAATATCTACACCACCATCTGTATAAACATGGAAATACCTACAATACCATCTGTATACACATGGATATATATACACAGACATCTGTGTAAGTATGGAAATATCTACACAGCCATCTGTATAAACATGGAAATATCTACACTGCCATCTGTAGAAAGATGGAAATATCTACACCGCTATCTGTATAAATATGGAAATATCTCCACCGCCATCTCTATAAACATGAAAATATCTACACTGCCATCTCCATAAAGATGGAAGTATCTACTCCGCCATGTGTATAAACACGGAAATATCTACACCACCATCTGTGAAAACATGGAAATATCTACACTGCTATCTGTATAAAGATGGAAATATCTACACCGCCATCTGCATGTCCGTGGAAATATCTACGCTGCCATCTGTATAAACATGGAAATATCTACACGGCCATCTGTGTATAGATGGAAATATCAACAACGCCATCTGTACAAACATGGAAATATCTACACCGCTATCTCTATAAACATGGAAATATCTGCACAGCCATCTGTAAAACATTGAAATACCTCTACAGTCATCTGTATGAACATGGAAATATCTACAATGTCATCTGTATACATATGGAAATAACTACACAGCCATCTGTATAAACATGTAAATATCTACACTGCTATCTCTATAAACATGGAAACATTTACACCGCCATCTCTATAAACATGAAAATATCTACAATGCCATCTCCATAAACATGGAACTAACTACTCCGCCATCTGTATAAACATGGAAACATCTACACCGCCATCTGTGTGAATAAGGAAATATCTACAATGCCATCTGTATAAAGATATATATATCTGCACCGCGAGCTGTATAAACATGGAAATATCCACATTGCTATCTGTATAAACGTTGAAATACCAACACATCTATCGGTATAAACATGGAAATATATACAACGCCATGTATATAAAGATGGAAATATCTACACTGCTATGTCTATAAACATGGAAATACCTACACCGCTATCTCTATAAACATGGAAATCTCTACACCGCTATCTGTATAAACATGGAAATATCTACAACGCTATCTGTATAAACATGGAAATATCTACACCGCGATCTGTATAAACATGGAAATATCTACACCGCGATCTGTATAAACATGGAAATATCTACACCGCTATCTGTATAAACATGGTAATATCTACACCACCATGTATATAAACATGGAAGTATCTACACCGCCATCTGCATAAACACGGAAATATCTACAATGCCATCTGTAGAAAGATGGAAATATCTACACCGCAATCTGTGTAAACATGGAAATATCTACACCGTTATCTGAAAAAACATGGAAATTTCTACACCGCTATCTCTATAAACATGGAAATATCTACACTGCGATCTGTATAAACATGGAAATATCTACAGCGCCATCTCTATAAACATTGAAATATCTACACTGCCATCTGTAAAAACATGGAAATATCTACACAGTCATCTGAATAAACATGGAAATATCTACACCACCATCTGTATAAACATGGAAATACCTACAATACCGTCTGTATACACATGGAAATATCTACACAGACATCTGTATAAGTATGGAAATATCTACACCGCCATCTGTATAAACATGGAAATATCTACACTGCCATCTGTAGAAAGATGGAATTATCTACACCGCTATCTCTGTAAATATGGAAATATCTACACCGCCATCTCTATAAACATGAAAATATCTACACTGCCATCTCCATAAAGATGGAAGTATCTACTCCGCCATGTGTATAATTCGGAAATATCTACACCACCATCTGTGAAAACATGGAAATATCTACACCGCTATCTGTATAAACATGGAAATATCTACACCGCCATCTGCATGTCCATGGAAATATCTACACCGTTATCTGTAAAAACATGGAAATATCTACACCGCTATCTGTATAAACATGTAAATATCTACACTGCGATCTGTATAAACATGGAAACATCTACACCGCCATCTGTGTGAATAAGGAAATATCTACAATGCCATCTGTATAAAGATATAAGTATCTGCACCGCGAGCTGTATAAACATGGAAATATCTACATCGCTATCTGTATAAACGTGGAAATACCAACACATCTATCGGTATAAACATGGCAATATCTACAACGCCATCTATATAAACATGGAAATATCTACACCGCTATGTCTATAAACATGGAAATACCCACACCGCTATCTCTATAAACATGGAAATATCTACACCGCTATCTGTATAAACATGGAAATATCTACACCGCCATCTGCATAAACATGGAAATATCTACAATGCCATCTGTAGAAAGATGGAAATATCTACACCTCAATCTGTGTAAACATGGAAATATCTACACCGTTATCTGTAAAAACACGGAAATATCTACACCGCTATCTGTATAAACATGGAAATATCTACACCGCGATCTGTATAAACATGGAAATATCTACAGCGCCATCTCTATAAACATTGAAATATCTACACTGCCATCTGTAAAAACATGGAAATATCTACACAGTCATCTGAATAACCATGGAAATATCTACACCACCATCTGTATAAACATGGAAATACCTAAATACCATCTGTATACACATGGAAATATCTACACAGACATCTGTATAAGTATGGAAATATCTACACCGCCATCTGTATAAACATGGAAATATCTACACTGCCATCTCTATAAACCTGAAAATATCTACACTGACATCTCCATAAACATGGAAATATCTACAATGCCATATGTAGAAAGATGGAAATATCTACACTGCAATCTGTGTAAACATGGAAATATCTACACCGATATCTGTAAAAACATGGAAATACCTACGCCGTGATCTGTATAAACATGGAAGTATCTACAGCGCCATCTCTATAAACATTGAAATATCTACACTGCCATCTGTAAAAACATGGAAATATCTACACAGTCATCAGAATAACCATGGAAATATCTACACCGCTATGTCTATAAACATGGAAATACCCACACCGCTATCTCTATAAACATGGAAATATCTACACCGCTATCTGTATAAACATGGAAATATCTACACCGCTATCTGTATAAACATGGAAATATCTACACCGCGATCTGTATAAACATGGAAATATCTACACCGCTATCTGTATAAACATGGTAATATCTACACCACCATCTATATAAACATGGAAATATCTACACCGCCATGTGCATAAACATGGAAATATCTACAATGCCATCTGTAGAAAGATGGAAATATCTACACCGCTATCTCTACAAATATGGAAATATCTACACCGCCAACTTTATAAACATGAAAATATCTACACTGCCATCTCCATAAAGATGGAAATATCTACTCCGCCATGTGTATAAACACGGAAACATCTACACCACCATCTGTGAAAACATGGAAATATCTACACCACTATCTGTATAAACATGGAAATATCTACACCGCCATCTGCATGTCCATGGAAATATCTACGCTGCCATCTGTATAAACATGGAAATATCTACACGGCCATCTGTGTATAGATGGAAATATCAACAACGCCATCTGTACAAACATGGAAATATCTACACCGCTATCTCTATAAACATGGAAATATCTGCACAGCCATCGGTAAAACATGGAAATACCTCTTCAGTCATCTGTATAAACATGGAAATATCTACAATGCCATCTGTATACACATGGAAATATCTACACAGCCATCTGTATAAACATGTAAACATCTACACTGCAATCTCTATAAACATGGAAATATCTACACCGCCATCTCTATAAACATGAAAATATCTACACTGCCATCTCCATAAACATGGAACTAACTACTCCGCCATCTGTATAAACATGGAAACATCTACACCGCCATCTGTGTGAATAAGGAAATATCTACAATGCCATCTGTATAAAGATATAAATATCTGCACCGCGAGCTGTATAAACATGTAAATATCTACACTGCTATCTCTATAAACATGGAAATATCTACACCGCCATCTATATAAACATGAAAATATCTACACTGCCATCTCCATAAAGATGGAAGTAACTACGCCGCCATCTGTATTAACACGGAAATATCTACACCACCATCTGTGAAAACATGGAAATATCTACACCGCTATCTGTATAAACATGGAAATCTATACACCGCCATCTGCATGTCCATGGAAATATCTACGCTGCCATCTGTATAAACATGGAAATATCTACACGGCCATCTGTGTATAGATGGAAATATCAACAACGCCATCTGTATAAACATGGAAATATCTACACCACTATCTCTATAAACATGGAAATATCTGCACAGCCATCTGTAAAACATGGAAATACCTCTACAGTCATCTGTATAAACATGGAAATATCTACAATGCCATCTGTATACACATGGAAATATCTACACAGCCATTTGTATAAACATGTAAATATCTACACTGCTATCTCTATAAACATGGAAATATCTACACCGCCATCTCTATAAACATGAAAATATCTACACTGCCATCTCCATAAACATGGAACTAACTACTCCGCCATCTGTATAAACATGGAAACATCTACACCGCCATCTGTGTGAATAAGGAAATATCTACAATGCCATCAGTATAAAGATATAAATATCTGCACCGCGAGCTGTATAAACATGGAAATATCTACATCGCTATCTGTATAAACGTGGAAATACCAACACATCTATCGGTATAAACATGGAAATATCTACAACGCCATCTATATAAACATGGAAATATCTACACCGCTATGTCTATAAACATGGAAATACCTACACCGCTATCTCTATAATCATGGAAATATCTACACCGCTATCTGTATAAACATGGAAATATCTACACCGCTATCTGTATAAACATGGAACTATCTACACAGCGATCTGTATAAACATGGAAATATCTACACCGCGATCTGTATAAACATGGAAATATCTTCACCACGATCTGTATAAACATGGAAATATCTACACCGCTATCTGTATAAACATGGTAGTATCTACACCACCATCTATATAAACATGGAAATATCTACACCGCAATCTGCATAAACATGGAAATATCTACAATGCCATCTGTAGAAAGATGGAAATATCTACACCGCAATCTGTGTAAACATGGAAATATCTACACCGATATCTGTAAAAACATGGAAATATCTACACCGCTATGTGTATAAACATGGAAATATCTACACCGCAATCTGTATAAACATGGAAATATCTACAGCGCCATCTCTATAAACATTGAAATATCTCCACTGCCATCTGTAAAACATGGAAATATCTACACAGACATCTGAATAAACATGGAAATATCTACACCACCATCTGTATAAACATGGAAAAACCTACAATACCATCTGTATACACATGGAAATATCTACACAGACATCTGTATAAGTATGGAAATATCTACACCGCCATCTGTATAAACATGGAAATATCTACACTGCCATCTGTAGAAAGATGGAATTATCTACACCGCTATCTCTATAAATATGGAAATATCTACACCGCCATCTCTATAAACATGAAAATATCTACACTGCCATCTCCATAAAGATGGAAGTATCTACTCTGCCATGTGTATAAACACGGAAGTATCCAGACCACCATCTGTGAAAACATGGAAATATCTACACCGCTATCTGTATAAACATGGAAATATCTACACCGCCATCTGCATGTCCATGGAAATATCTACGCTGCCATCTGTATAAACATGGAAATATCTACACGGCCATCTGTGTATAGATGGAAATATCAACAACGCCATCTGTACAAACATGGAAATATCTACACCGCTATCTCTATAAACATGGAAATATCTGCAGAGCCATCGGTAAAACATGGAAATACCTCTTCAGTCATCTGTATAAACATGGAAATATCTACAATGCCATCTGTATACACTTGAAAATATCTACACAGCCATCTGTATAAACATGTAAATATCTACACTGCTATCTCTATAAACATGGAAATATCTACACCGCCATCTCTATAAACATGAAAATATCTACACTGCCATATCCATAAACATGGAACTAACTACTCCGCCATCTGTATAAACATGGAAACACCTACACCGCCATCTGTGTGAATAAGGAAATATCTACAATGCCATCAGTATAAAGATATAAATATCTGCACCGCGAGCTGTATAAACATGGAAATATCTACATCGCTATCTGTATAAACGTGGAAATACCAACACATCTATCGGTATAAACATGGAAATATCTACAACGCCATCTATATAAACATGGAAATATCTACACCGCTATGTCTATAAACATGGAAATACCTACACCGCTATCTCTATAAACATGGAAATATCTACACCGCTATCTGTATAAACATGGAAATATCTACACAGCTATCTGTATAAACATGGAAATATCTGCACAGCGATCTGTATAAACATGGAAATATCTACACCGCGATCTGTATAAACATGGAAATATCTTCACCACGATCTGTATAAACATGGAAATATCTACACCGCTATCTGTATAAACATGGTAATATCTACACCACCATCTATATAAACATGGAAATATCTACACCGCCATCTGCATAAACATGGAAATACCTACAATACCATCTGTATACACATGGAAATATGTGCACAGACAACTCTATAAGTATGGAAATATCTACACCTCCATCTGCATAAACATGGAAATATCTACACTGACATCTGTAGAAAGATGGAAATATCTACACCGCTATCTCTATAAATATGGAAATATCTACACCGCCATCTCTATAAACATGAAAATATCTACACTGCCATCTCCATAAAGATGGAAGTATCTACTCCGCCATGTGTATAAACACGGAAACATCTACACCACCATCTGTGAAAACATGGAAATATCTACACCGCTATCTGTATAAACATGGAAATATCTACACCGCCATCTGCATGTCCATGGAAATATCTACGCTACCATCTGTATAAACATGGAAATATCTACACGGCCATCTGTGTATAGATGGAAATATCAACAACGCCATCTGTACAATCATGGAAATATCTACACCGCTATCTCTATAAACATGGAAATATCTGCAGAGCCATCGGTAAAACATGGAAATACCTCTACAGTCATCTGTATAAACATGTAAATATCTACACTCCTATCTCTATAAACATGGAAATATCTACACCGCCATCTCTATAAACATGAAAATATCTACACTGCCATCTCCATAAACATGGAACTAACTACTCCTCCATCTGTATAAACATGGAAACATCTACACCGCCATCTGTGTGAATAAGGAAATATCTACAATGCCATCTGTATAAAGATATAAATATCTGCACCGCGAGCTGTATAAACATGGAAATATCTACATCGCTATCTGTATAAATGTAGAAATACCAACACATCTATCGGTATAAACATGGAAATATCTACAACGCCATCTATATAAACATGGATATATCTACACTGCTATGTCTATAAACATGGAAATACCTACACCGCTATCTCTATAAACATGGAAATATCTACACTGCTATCTGTATTAACATGGAAATATCTACAACGCTATCTGTATAAACTTGGAAATATCTACACCGCGATCTGTATAAACATGGAAATATCTACACCGTGATCTGTATAAACATGGAAATATCTTCACCACGATCTGTATAAACATGGAAATATCTACACCGCTATCTGTATAAACATGGTAATATCTACACCACCGTCTATATAAACATGGAAGTATCTACACCGCCATCTGCATAAACATGGAAATATCTACAATGCCATCTGTAGAAAGATGGAAATATCTACACCGCGATCTGTGTAAACATGGAAATATCTACACCGTTATCTCTAAAAACATGGAAATATCTACACCGCTATCTGTATAAACATGGAAATATCTACACCGCGATCTGTATAAACATGGAATATCTACAGCGCCATCTCTATAAACATGGAAATATCTACACTACCAACTGTAAAAACATGGAAATATCTACATAGTCATCTGAATAAACATGGAAATATCTACACCACCAGCTGTATAAACATGGAAATACCTACAATACCATCTGTATACACATGGAAATATCTACACAGACATCTGTATAAGTATGGAAATATCTACACCGCCATCTGTATAAACATGGAAATATCTACACTGCCATCTGTAGAAAGATGGAATTATCTACACCGCTATCTCTATAAATATGGAAATATCTACACCGCCATCTCTATAAACATGAAAATATCTACACTGCCATCTCCATAAAGATGGAAGTATCTACTCTGCGATGTGTATAAACACGGAAGTATCCAGACCACCATCTGTGAAAACATGGAAATACCTACACCGCTATCTGTATAAACATGGAAATATCTACACCGCCATCTGCATGTCCATGGAAATATCTACGCTGCCATCTGTATAAACATGGAAATATCTACACGGCCATCTGTGTATAGATGGAAATATCAACAACGCCATCTGTACAAACATGGAAATATCTACACCGCTATCTCTATAAACATGGAAATATCTGCAGAGCCATCGGTAAAACATGGAAATACCTCTTCAGTCATCTGTATAAACATGGAAATATCTACAATGCCATCTGTATACACATGGAAATATCTACACAGCCATCTGTATAAACATGTGAATATCTACACTGCTATCTCTATAAACATGGAAATATCTACACCGCCATATCTATAAACATGAAAATATCTACACTGCCATCTCCATAAACATGGAACTAACTACTCCGCCATCTGTATAAACATGGAAACACCTACACCGCCATCTGTGTGAATAAGGAAATATCTACAATGCCATCAGTATAAAGATATAAATATCTGCACCGCGAGCTGTATAAACATGGAAATATCTACATCGCTATCTGTATAAACGTGGAAATACCAACACATCTATCGGTATAAACATGGAAATATCTACAACGCCATCTATATAAACATGGAAATATCTACACAGCTATGTCTATAAACATGGAAATACCTACACCGCTATCTCTATAAACATGGAAATATCTACACCGCTATCTGTATAAACATGGAAATATCTACACAGCTATCTGTAGAAACATGGAAATATCTGCACAGCGATCTGTATAAACATGGAAATATCTACACCGCGATCTGTATAAACATGGAAATATCTTCACCACGATCTGTATAAACATGGAAATATCTACACCGCTATCTGTATAAACATGGTAATATCTACACCACCATCTATATAAACATGGAAATATCTACACCGCCATCTGCATAAACATGGAAATACCTACAATACCATCTGTATACACATGGAAATATGTGCACAGACAACTCTATAAGTATGGAAATATCTACACCGCCATCTGTATAAACATGGAAATATCTACACTGCCATCTGTAGAAAGATGGAAATATCTACACCGCTATCTCTATAAATATGGAAATATCTACACCGCCATCTCTATAAACATGAAAATATCTACACTGCCATCTCCATAAAGATGGAAGTATCTACTCCGCCATGTGTATAAACACGGAAACATCTACACCACCATTTGTGAAAACATGGAAATATCTACACCGCTATCTGTATAAACATGGAAATATCTACACCGCCATCTGCATGTCCATGGAAATATCTACGCTACCATCTGTATAAACATGGAAATATCTACACGGCCATCTGTGTATAGATGGAAATATCAACAACGCCATTTGTACAAACATGGAAATATCTACACCGCTATCTCTATAAACATGGAAATATCTGCAGAGCCATCGGTAAAACATGGAAATACCTCTACAGTCATCTGTATAAACATGTAAATATCTACACTCCTATCTCTATAAACATGGAAATATCTACACCGCCATCTCTATAAACATGAAAATATCTACACTGCCATCTCCATAAACATGGAACTAACTACTCCGCCATCTGTATAAACATGGAAACATCTACACCGCCATCTGTGTGAATAAGGAAATATCTACAATGCCATCTGTATAAAGATATAAATATCTGCACCGCGAGCTGTATAAACATGGAAATATCTACATCGCTATCTGTATAAACGTAGAAATACCAACACATCTATCGGTATAAACATGGAAATATCTACAACGCCATCTATATAAACATGGATATATCTACACTGCTATGTCTATAAACATGGAAATACCTACACCGCTATCTCTATAAACATGGAAATATCTACACTGCTATCTGTATTAACATGGAAATATCTACAACGCTATCTGTATAAACTTGGAAATATCTACACCGCGATCTGTATAAACATGGAAATATCTACACCGTGATCTGTATAAACATGGAAATATCTTCACCACGATCTGTATAAACATGGAAATATCTACACCGCTATCTGTATAAACATGGTAATATCTACACCACCGTCTATATAAACATGGAAGTATCTACACCGCCATCTGCATAAACATGGAAATATCTACAATGCCATCTGTAGAAAGATGGAAATATCTACACCGCGATCTGTGTAAACATGGAAATATCTACACCGTTATCTCTAAAAACATGGAAATATCTACACCGCTATCTGTATAAACATGGAAATATCTACATCGCGATGTGTATAAACATGGAATATCTACAGCGCCATCTCTATAAACATGGAAATATCTACACTGCCAACTGTAAAAACATGGAAATATCTACATAGTCATCTGAATAAACATGGAAATATCTACACCACCATCTGTATAAACATGGAAATACCTACAATACCATCTGTATACACATGGAAGTATCTACACAGACATCTGTATAAGTATGGAAATATCTACACCGCCATCTGTATAAACATGGAAATATCTACACTGCCATCTGTAGAAAGATGGAATTATCTACACCGCTATCTCTATAAATATGGAAATATCTACACCGCCATCTCTATAAACATGAAAATATCTACACTGCCATCTCCATAAAGATGGAAGTATCTACTCCGCCATGTGTATAAACACGGAAATATCTACACCACCATCTGTGAAAACATGGAAATATCTACACCGCTATCTGTATAAACATGGAAATATCTACACCGCCATCTGCATGTCCATGGAAATATCTACGCTGCCATCTGTATAAACATGGAAATATCTACACGGCCATCTGTGTATAGATGAAAATATCAACAACGCCATCTGTACAAACATGGATATATCTACACCGCTATCTCTATAAACATGGAAATATCTGCAGAGCCATCGGTAAAACATGGAAATACCTCTACAGTCATCGGTATAAACATGGAAATATCTACAATGCCATCTGTATACACATGGAAATACCTTCACAGCCATCTGTATAAACATGTAAATATCTACACTGCTATCTCTATAAACATGGAAATATCTACACCGCCATCTCTATAAACATGAAAATATCTACACTGCCATCTCCATAAAAATGGAACTAACTACTCCGCCATCTGTATAAACATGGAAACATCTACACCGCCATCTGTGTGAATAAGGAAATATCTACAATGCCATCTGTGTAAAGATATAAATATCTGCACCGCGAGCTGTATAAACATGGAAATATCTACATCGCTATCGGTATAAACGTAGAAATACCAACACATCTATCGGTATAAACATGGAAATATCTACAACGCCATCTATATAAACATGGATATATCTACACTGCTATGTCTATAAACATGGAAATACCTACACAGCTATCTCTATAAACATGGAAATATCTACACTGCTATCTGTAAACATGGAAATATCTACAACGCTATCTGTATAAACATGGAAATATCTACACCGCGATCTGCATAAACATGGAAATATCTACACCGCGATCTGTATACACATGGAAATATCTTCACCACGATCTGTATAAACATGGAAATATCTACACCGCTATCTGTATAAACGTGGTAATATCTACACCACCATCTATATAAACATGGAAGTATCTACACCGCCATCTGCATAAACATGGAAATATCTACAATGCCATTTGTAGAAAGATGGAAATATCTACACCGCAATCTGTGTAAACATGGAAATATCTACACCGTTATCTGTAAAAACATGGAAATATCTACACCGCTATCTGTATAAACATGGAAATATCTACACCGCGATCTGTATAAACATGGAATATCTACAGAGCCATCTCTATAAACATTGAAATATCTCCACTGCCATCTGTAAAAATATGGAAATATCTATACAGTCATCTGAATAAACATGGAAATATCTACACCACCATCTGTATAAACATGGAAATAACTACAATACCATCTGTATACACATGGAAATATCTACACAGACATCTCTATAAGTATGGAAATATCTACACTGCCATCTGTATAAACATGGAAATATCTACACTGCCATCTGTAGAAAGATGGAAATATCTACACCGCCATCTGCATGTCCATGGAAATATCTACGCTGCCATCTGTATAAACATGGAAATATCTACACGGCCATCTGTGTATAGATGGAAATATCAACAACGCCATCTGTACAAACATGGAAATATCTACACCGCTATCTCTATAAACATGGAAATATCTGCAGAGCCATCGGTAAAACATGGAAATACCTCTTCTGTAATCTGTATAAACATGGAAATATCTACAATGCCATCTGTATACACATGGAAATACCTACAATACCATCTGTATACACATGGAAATATCTACACAGACATCTGTATAAGTATGGAAATATCTACACCGCCATCTGTATAAACATGGAAATATCTACACTGCCATCTGTAGAAAGATGGAATTATCTACACCGCTATCTCTATAAATATGGAAATATCTACACCGCCATCTCTATAAACATGAAAATATCTACACTGCCATCTCCATAAAGATGGAAGTATCTACTCCGCCATGTGTATAAACACGGAAATATCTACACCACCATCTGTGAAAACATGCAAATATCTACACCGCTATCTGTATAAACATGGAAATATCTACACCGCCATCTGCATGTCCATGGAAATATCTACGCTGCCATCTGTATAAACATGGAAATATCTACACGGCCATCTGTGTATAGATGGAAATATCAACATCACCATCTGTACAAACATGGAAATATCAACACCGCTATCTCTATAAACATGGAAATATCTGCACAGCCATCTGTAAAACATGGAAATACCTCTACAGTCATCTGTATAAACATGGAAATATCTACAATGCCAACTGTATACACATGGAAATATCTACACAGCCATCTGTATAAACATGTAAATATCTACACTGCTATCTCTATAAACATGGAAATATCTACACCGCCATCTCTATAAACATGAAAATATCTACACTGCCATCTCCATAAACATGGAACTTACTACTCCGCCATCTGTATAAACATGGAAACATCTACACCGCCATCTGTGTGAATAAGGAAATATCTACAATGCCATCTGTATAAAGATATAAATATCTGCACCGCGAGCTGTATAAACATGGAAATATCTACATCGCTATCTGTATAAACGTGGAAATACCAACACATCTATCGGTATAAACATGGAAATATCTACAACGCCATCTATATAAACATGGAAATATCTACACTGCTATGTCTATAAACATGGAAATACCTACACCGCTATCTCTATTAACATGGAAATATCTACACCGCTATCTGCATAAACATGGAAATATCTACACCTCTATCTGTATAAACATGGAAATATGTACACAGCGATCTGTATAAACATGGAAATATCTACTCCGCGATCTGTATAAACATGGAAATATCTTCACCACGATCTGTATAAACATGGAAATATCTACACCGCTATCTGTATAAACATGGTAATATCTACACTACCATCAATATAAACATGGAAATATCTAAACCACCATCTGCATAAACATGGAAATATCTACAATGCCATCTGTAGAAAGATGGAAATATCTACACCGCAATCTGTGTAAACATGGAAATATCTACACCGATATCTGTAAAAACATGGAAATATCTCCACCGCTATCTGTATAAACATGGAAATACCTACACCGCGATCTGTATAAACATGGAAATATCTACAGCGCCATCTCTATAAACATTGAAATATCTACACTGCCATCTGTAAAACATGGAAATATCTACACAGTCATCTGAATAAACATGGAAATATCTACACCACCATCTGTATAAACATGGAGATACTTACAATACCATCTGTATACACATGGAAATATCTACACAGACATCTCTATAAGTATGGAAATATCTACACCGCCATCTGTATAAACATGGAAATATCTACACTGCCATCTGTAGAAAGATGGAAATATCTACTCCGCCATCTGCATGTCAATGGAAATATCTACGCTGCCATCTGTATAAACATGGAAATATCTACACGGCCATCTGTGTATAGATGGAAATATCAACAACGCCATCTGTAGAAACATGGAAATACCTACACCGCTATCTCTATAAACATGGAAATATCTGCAGAGCCATCGGTAAAACATGGAAATACCTCTACAGTCATCTGTATAAACATGGAAATATCTACAATGCCATCTGTATACACATGGAAATATCTACACAGCCATCTGTATAAACATGTAAATATCTACACTGCTATCTCTATAAACATGGAAATATCTACACCGACATCTCTATAAACATGAAAATATCTACACTGCCATCTCCATAAACATGGAACTAACTACTCCGCCATCTGTATAAACATGGAAACATCTACACCGCCATCTGTGTGAATAAGGAAATATCTACAATGCCATCTGTGTAAAGATATAAATATCTGCACCGCGAGCTGTATAAACATGGAAATATCTACATCGCTATCTGTATAAACGTAGAAATACCAACACATCTATCGGTATAAACATGGAAATATCTACAACGCCGTCTATATAAACATGGATATATCTACACTGCTATGTCTATAAACATGGAAATACCTACACCGCTAATTCTATAAACATGGAAATATCTACACTGCTGTCTGTAAACATGGAAATATCTACAACGCTATCTGTATAAACATGGAAATATCTACACCGCGATCTGTATAAACATGGAAATATCTACACCGCGATCTGTATAAACATGGAAATATCTTCACCACGATCTGTATAAACATGGAAATATCTACACCGCTATCTGTATAAGCATGGTAATATCTACACCACCATCTATATAAACATGGAAGTATCTACACCGCCATCTGCATAAACATGGAAATATCTACAATGCCATTTGTAGATAGATTGAAATATCTACACCGCAATCTGTGTAAACATGGAAATATCTACACCGTTATCTGTAAAAACATGGAAATGTGTACACCGCTATCTGTATAAACATGGAAATATCTACACCGCGATCTGTATAAACATGGAATATCTACAGCGCCATCTCTATAAACATTGAAATATCTCCACTGCCATCTGTAAAAACATGGAAATATCTACACAGTCATCTGAATAAACATGGAAATATCTACACCACCATCTGTATAAACATGGAAATAACTACAATACCATCTGTATACACATGGAAATATCTACACAGACATCTGTATAAGTATGGAAATATCTACACCGCCATCTGTATAAACATGGAAATATCTACACTGCCATCTGTAGAAAGATGGAATTATCTACACCGCCATCTCTATAAATATGGAAATATCTACACCGCCATCTCTATAAACATGAAAATATCTACACTGCCATCTCCATAAAGATGGAAGTATCTACTCCGCCATGTGTATAAATACGGAAATATCTACACCACCATCTGTGAAAACATGGAAATATCTACACCGCTATCTGTATAAACATGGAAATATCTACACCGCCATCTGCATGTACATGGAAATATCTTCGCTGCCATCTGTATAAACATGGAAATATCTACATGGCCATCTGTGTGAATGTGGAAATATCTACAATGCCATCTGTATAAAGTTATAAATATCTGCTCCGCGAGCTATATAAACATGGAAATATCTACATCGCTATCTGTATAAACGTGGAAATACCAACACATCTATCGGTATAAACATGGAAATATCTGCAACGCCATCTATTTAAACATGGAAATATCTACACCGCTATCTGTATAAACATGGAAATATCTACACCGCGATCTGTATAAACATGGAAATATCTACAACGCGATCTGTATAAACATGGAAATATCTTCACCGCAATCTGTATAAACATGGAAATATCTACACCGCTATCTGTGAAAACATGGTAATATCTACACCACCATCTATATAAACATGGAAATATCTACAACGCCATCCGCATAAACATGGAAATATCTACAACCCCATCTGTAGAAAGATGGAAATATCTACACCGCAATTTGTGTAAACATGGAAATATCTACACCGATATCTGTAAATACATGGAAATATCTACACCGCGATCTGTATAAACATGGAAATATCTACAGCGCCATCTCTATAAACATAGAAATATCTACCCTGCCATCTGTAAAAACATGGAAATATCTACACAGTCATCTGAAAAAACATGGAAATATCTACACCACCATCTGTATAAACATGGAAATACCTACAATACCATCTGTATACACATGGATATATATACACAGACATCTGTATAAGTATGGAAATATCTACACCGCCATCTGTATAAACATGGAAATATCTACACTGCCATCTGTAGAAAGATGGAAATATCTACACCGCTATCTCTATAAATATGGAAATATCTACACCGCCAACTCTATAAACATGAAAATATCTACACTGCCATCTCCATAAAGATGGAAATAACTACTCCGCCATGTGTATAAACACGGAAACATCTACACCACCATCTGTGAAAACATGGAAATATCTACACCACTATCTGTATAAACATGGAAATATCTACACCGCCATCTGCATGTCCATGGAAATATCTACGCTGCCATCTGTATAAACATGGAAATATCTACACGGCCATCTGTGTATAGATGGAAATATCAACAACGCCATCTGTACAAACATGGAAATATCTACACCGCTATCTCTATAAACATGGAAATATCTGCAGAGCCATCGGTAAAACATGGAAATACCTCTACAGTCATCTGTATAAACATGGAAATAACTACAATGCCATCTGTATACACATGGAAATATCTACACAGCCATCTGTATAAACATGTAAATATCTACACTGCTATCTCTATAAACATGGAAATATCTACACTGCCATCTCTATAAACCTGAAAATATCTACACTGCCATCTCCATAAACATGGAAATATCTACAATGCCATATGTAGAAAGATGGAAATATCTACACTGCAATCTGTGTAAACATGGAAATATCTACACCGATATCTGTAAAAACATGGAAATACCTACGCCGTGATCTGTATAAACATGGAAGTATCTACAGCGCCATCTCTATAAACATTGAAATATCTACACTGCCATCTGTAAAACCATGGAAATATCTACACAGTCATCTGAATAAACATGGAAATATCTACACCACCATCTGTATAAACATGTAAATACCTACAATACCATCTGTATACACATGGATATATCTACACAGACATCTGTATAAGTATGGAAATATCTACACCGCCATCTGTATAAACATGGAAATATCTACACTGCCATCTGTAGAAAGATGGAAATATCTACACCGCTATCTCTATAAATATGGAAATATCTACACCGCCATCTCTATAAACATGAAAATATCTACACTGCCATCTCCATAAAGATGGAAGTAACTACGCCGCCATCTGTATAAACACGGAAATATCTACACCACCATCTGTGAAAACATGGAAATAACTACACCGCTATCTGTATAAACATGGAAATATCTACACCGCCATCTGCATGTCCATGGAAATATCTACACTGCCATCTGTATAAACATGGAAATATCTACACGGCCATCTGTGTATAGATGGAAATATCAACAACGCCATCTGTACAAACATGGAAATATCTACACCGCTATCTCTATAAACATGGAAATATCTGCACAGCCATCTCTAAAACATGGAAATACCTCTACAGTCATCTGTATAAACATGGAAATATCTACAATGCCATCTGTATACACATGGAAATATCTACACAGCCATCTGTATAAACATGTAAATATCTACACTGCTATCTCTATAAACATGTAAATATCTACACCGCCATCTCTATAAACATGAAAATATCTACACTGCCATCTCCATAAACATGGAACTAACTACTCCGCCATCTGTATAAACATGGAAACATCTACACCGCCATCTGTGTGAATAAGGAAATATCTACAATGCCATCAGTATAAAGATATAAATATCTGCACCGCGAGCTGTATAAACATGGAAATATCTACATCGCTATCTGTATAAACGTGGAAATACCAACACATCTATCGGTATAAACATGGAAATATCTACAACGCCATCTATATAAACATGGAAATATCTACACGGCTATGTCTATAAACATGGAAATACCTACACCGCTATCTCTATAAACATGGAAATATCTACACCGCTATCTGTATAAACATGGAAATATCTACACCGCTATCTGTATAAACATGGAAATATCTACACAGCGATCTGTATAAACATGGAAATATCTACACCGCGATCTGTATAAACATGGAAATATCTACACCGCTATCTGTATAAACATGGTAATATCTACACCACCATCTATATAAACATGGAAATATCTACACCGCCATGTGCATAAACATGGAAATATCTACAATGCCATCTGTAGAAAGATGGAAATATCTACACCGCTATCTCTATAAATATGGAAATATCTACACCGCCAACTTTATAAACATGAAAATATCTACACTGCCATCTCCATAAAGATGGAAATATCTACTCCGCCATGTGTATAAACACGGAAACATCTACACCACCATCTGTGAAAACATGGAAATATCTACACCACTATCTGTATAAACATGGAAATATCTACACCGCCATCTGCATGTCCATGGAAATATCTACGCTGCCATCTGTATAAACATGGAAATATCTACACGGCCATCTGTGTATAGATGGAAATATCAACAACGCCATCTGTACAAACATGGAAATATCTACACCGCTATCTCTATAAACATGGAAATATCTGCACAGCCATCGGTAAAACATGGAAATACCTCTTCAGTCATCTGTATAAACATGGAAATATCTACAATGCCATCTGTATACACATGGAAATATCTACACAGCCATCTGTATAAACATGTAAATTTCTACACTGCTATCTCTATAAACATGGAAATATCTACACCGCCATCTCTATAAACATGAAAATATCTACACTGCCATCTCCATAAACATGGAACTAACTACTCCGCCATCTGTATAAACATGGAAACATCTACACCGCCATCTGTGTGAATAAGGAAATATCTACAATGCCATCTGTATAAAGATATAAATATCTGCACCGCGAGCTGTATAAACATGTAAATATCTACACTGCTATCTCTATAAACATGGAAATATCTACACCGCCATCTATATAAACATGAAAATATCTACACTGCCATCTCCATAAAGATGGAAGTAACTACGCCGCCATCTGTATAAACACGGAAATATCTACACCACCATCTGTGAAAACATGGAAATATCTACACCGCTATCTATATAAACATGGAAATATATACACCGCCATCTGCATGTCCATGGAAATATCTACGCTGCCATCTGTATAAACATGGAAATATCTACACGGCCATCTGTGTATAGATGGAAATATCAACAACGCCATCTGTATAAACATGGAAATATCTACACCACTATCTCTATAAACATGGAAATATCTGCACAGCCATCTGTAAAACATGGAAATACCTCTACAGTCATCTGTATAAACATGGAAATATCTACAATGCCATCTGTATACACATGGAAATATCTACACCGCTATCTGTATAAACATGGAACTATCTACACAGCGATCTGTATAAACATGGAAATATCTACACCGCGATCTGCATAAACATGGAAATATCTTCACCACGATCTGTATAAACATGGAAATATCTACACCGCTATCTGTATAAACATGGTAATATCTACACCACCATCTATATAAACATGGAAATATCTACACCGCAATCTGCATAAACATGGAAATATCTACAATGCCATCTGTAGAAAGATGGAAATATCTACACCGCAATCTGTGTAAACATGGAAATATCTACACCGATATCTGTAAAAACATGGAAATATCTACACCGCTATGTGTATAAACATGGAAATATCTACACCGCAATCTGTATAAACATGGAAATATCTACAGCGCCATCTCTATAAACATTGAAATATCTCCACTGCCATCTGTAAAACATGGAAATATCTACACAGACATCTGAATAAACATGGAAATATCTACACCACCATCTGTATAAACATGGAAAAACCTACAATACCATCTGTATACACATGGTAATATCTACACAGACATCTGTATAAGTATGGAAATATCTACACCACCATCTGTATAAACATGGAAATATCTACACTGCCATCTGTAGAAAGATGGAATTATCTACACCGCTATCTCTATAAATATGGAAATATCTACACCGCCATCTCTATAAACATGAAAATATCTACACTGCCATCTCCATAAAGATGGAAGTATCTACTCTGCCATGTGTATAAACACGGAAGTATCCAGACCACCATCTGTGAAAACATGGAAATATCTACACCGCTATCTGTATAAACATGGAAATATCTACACCGCCATCTGCATGTCCATGGAAATATCTACGCTGCCATCTGTATAAACATGGAAATATCTACACGGCCATCTGTGTATAGATGGAAATATCAACAACGCCATCTGTAGAAACATGGAAATATCTACAACGCTATCTCTATAAACATGGAAATATCTGCAGAGCCATCGGTAAAACATGGAAATACCTCTTCAGTCATCTGTATAAACATGGAAATATCTACAATGCCATCTGTATACAAATGGAAATATCTACACAGCCATCTGTATAAACATGTAAATATCTACACTGCTATCTCTATAAACATGGAAATATCTACACCGCCATCTCTATAAACATGAAAATATCTACACTGCCATCTCCATAAACATGGAACTAACTACTCCGCCATCTGTATAAACATGGAAACACCTACACCGCCATCTGTGTGAATAAGGAAATATCTACAATGCCATCAGTATAAAGATATGAATATCTGCACCGCGAGCTGTATAAACATGGAAATATCTACATCGCTATCTGTATAAACTTGGAAATACCAACACATCTATCGGTATAAACATGGAAATATCTACAACGCCATCTATATAAACATGGAAATATCTACACAGCTATGTCTATAAACATGGAAATACCTACACCGCTATCTCTATAAACATGGAAATATCTACACCGCTATCTGTATAAACATGGAAATATCTACACAGCTATCTGTATAAACATGGAAATATCTGCACCGCGATCTGTATAAACATGGAAATATCTACACCGCGATCTGTATAAACATGGAAATATCTTCACCACGATCTGTATAAACAAGGAAATATCTACACCGCTATCTGTATAAACATGGTAATATCTACACCACCATCTATATAAACATGGAAATATCTACACCGCCATCTGCATAAACATGGAAATACCTACAATACCATCTGTATACACATGGAAATATGTGCACAGACAACTCTATAAGTATGGAAATATCTACACCGCCATCTGTATAAACATGGAAATATCTACACTGCCATCTGTAGAAAGATGGAAATATCTACACCGCTATCTCTATAAATATGGAAATATCTACACCGCCATCTCTATAAACATGAAAATATCTACACTGCCATCTCCATAAAGATGGAAGTATCTACTCCGCCATGTGTATAAACACGGAAACATCTACACCACCATCTGTGAAAACATGGAAATATCTACACCGCTATCTGTATAAACATGGAAATATCTACACCGCCATCTGCATGTCCATGGAAATATCTACGCTACCATCTGTATAAACATGGAAATATCTACACGGCCATCTGTGTATAGATGGAAATATCAACAACGCCATCTGTACAAACATGGAAATATCTACACCGCTATCTCTATAAACATGGAAATATCTGCAGAGCCATCGGTAAAACATGGAAATACCTCTACAGTCATCTGTATAAACATGTAAATATCTACACTGCTATCTCTATAAACATGGAAATATCTACACCGCCATCTCTATAAACATGAAAATATCTACACTGCCATCTCCATAAACATGGAACTAACTACTCCTCCATCTGTATAAACATGGAAACATCTACACCGCCATCTGTGTGAATAAGGAAATATCTACAATGCCATCTGTATAAAGATATAAATATCTGCACCGCGAGCTGTATAAACATGGAAATATCTACATCGCTATCTGTATAAACGTAGAAATACCAACACATCTATCGGTATAAACATGGAAATAGCTACAACGCCATCTATATAAACATGGATATATCTACACTGCTATGTCTATAAACATGGAAATACCTACACCGCTATCTCTATAAACATGGAAATATCTACACTGCTATCTGTATTAACATGGAAATATCTACAACGCTATCTGTATAAACTTGGAAATATCTACACCGCGATCTGTATAAACATGGAAATATCTACACCGTGATCTGTATAAACATGGAAATATCTTCACCACGATCTGTATAAACATGGAAATATCTACACCGCTATCTGTATAAACATGGTAATATCTACACCAACGTCTATATAAACATGGAAGTATCTACACCGCCATCTGCATAAACATGGAAATATCTACAATGCCATCTGTAGAAAGATGGAAATATCTACACCGCGATCTGTGTAAACATGGAAATATCTACACCGTTATCTCTAAAAACATGGAAATATCTACACCGCTATCTGTATAAACATGGAAATATCTACACCGCGATCTGTATAAACATGGAATATCTACAGCGCCATCTCTATAAACATGGAAATATCTACACTGCCAACTGTAAAAACATGGAAATATCTACATAGTCATCTGAATAAACATGGAAATATCTACACCACCATCTGTATAAACATGGAAATACCTACAATACCATCTGTATACACATGGAAATATCTACACAGACATCTGTATAAGTATGGAAATATCTACACCGCCATCTGTATAAACATGGAAATATCTACACTGCCATCTGTAGAAAGATGGAATTATCTACACCGCTATCTCTATAAATATGGAAATATCTACACCGCCATCTCTATAAACATGAAAATATCTACACTGCCATCTCCATAAAGATGGAAGTATCTACTCTGCCATGTGTATAAACACGGAAGTATCCAGACCACCATCTGTGAAAACATGGAAATATCTACACCGCTATCTGTATAAACATGGAAATATCTACACCGCCATCTGCATGTCCATGGAAATATCTACGCTGCCATCTGTATAAACATGGAAATATCTACACGGCCATCTGTGTATAGATGGAAATATCAACAACGCCATCTGTACATACATGGAAATATCTACACCGCTATCTCTATAAACATGCAAATATCTGCAGAGCCATCGGTAAAACATGGAAATACCTCTTCAGTCATCTGTATAAACATGGAAATATCTACAATGCCATCTGTATACACATGGAAATATCTACACAGCCATCTGTATAAACATGTAAATATCTACACTGCTATCTCTATAAACATGGAAATATCTACACCGCCATCTCTATAAACATGAAAATATCTACACTGCCATCTCCATAAACATGGAACTAACTACTCCGCCATCTGTATAAACATGGAAACACCTACACCGCCATCTGTGTGAATAAGGAAATATCTACAATGCCATCAGTATAAAGATATGAATATCTGCACCGCGAGCTGTATAAACATGGAAATATCTACATCGCTATCTGTATAAACGTGGAAATACCAACACATCTATCGGTATAAACATGGAAATATCTACAACGCCATCTATATAAACATGGAAATATCTACACAGCTATGTCTATAAACATGGAAATACCTACACCGCTATCTCTATAAACATGGAAATATCTACACCGCTATCTGTATAAACATGGAAATATCTACACAGCTATCTGTATAAACATGGAAATATCTGCACAGCGATCTGTATAAACATGGAAATATCTACACCGCGATCTGTATAAACATGGAAATATCTTCACCACGATCTGTATAAACAAGGAAATATCTACACCGCTATCTGTATAAACATGGTAATATCTACACCACCATCTATATAAACATGGAAATATCTACACCGCCATCTGCATAAACATGGAAATACCTACAATACCATCTGTATACACATGGAAATATGTGCACAGACAACTCTATAAGTATGGAAATATCTACACCGCCATCTGTATAAACATGGAAATATCTACACTGCCATCTGTAGAAAGATGGAAATATCTACACCGCTATCTCTATAAATATGGAAATATCTACACCGCCATCTCTATAAACATGAAAATATCTACACTGCCATCTCCATAAAGATGGAAGTATCTACTCCGCCATGTGTATAAACACGGAAACATCTACACCACCATCTGTGAAAACATGGAAATATCTACACCGCTATCTGTATAAACATGGAAATATCTACACCGCCATCTGCATGTCCATGGAAATATCTACGCTACCATCTGTATAAACATGGAAATATCTACACGGCCATCTGTGTATAGATGGAAATATCAACAACGCCATCTGTACAAACATGGAAATATCTACACCGCTATCTCTATAAACATGGAAATATCTGCAGAGCCATCGGTAAAACATGGAAATACCTCTACAGTCATCGGTATAAACATGGAAATATCTACAATGCCATCTGTATACACATGGAAATATCTTCACAGCCATCTGTATAAACATGTAAATATCTACACTGCTATCTCTATAAACATGGAAATATCTACACCGCCATCTCTATAAACATGAAAATATCTACACTGCCATCTCCATAAAAATGGAACTAACTACTCCGCCATCTGTATAAACATGGAAACATCTACACCGCCATCTGTGTGAATAAGGAAATATCTACAATGCCATCTGTGTAAAGATATAAATATCTGCACCGCGAGCTGTATAAACATGGAAATATCTACATCGCTATCGGTATAAACGTAGAAATACCAACACATCTATCGGTATAAACATGGAAATATCTACAACGCCATCTATATAAACATGGATATATCTACACTGCTATGTCTATAAACATGGAAATACCTACACCGCTATCTCTATAAACATGGAAATATCTACACTGCTATCTGTAAACATGGAAATATCTACAACGCTATCTGTATAAACATGGAAATATCTACACCGCGATCTGTATAAACATGGAAATATCTACACCGCGATCTGTATACACATGGAAATATCTTCACCACGATCTGTATAAACATGGAAATATCTGCACCGCTATCTGTATAAACGTGGTAATATCTACACCACCATCTATATAAACATGGAAGTATCTACACCGCCATCTGCATAAACATGGAAATATCTACAATGCCATTTGTAGAAAGATGGAAATATCTACACCGCAATCTGTGTAAACATGGAAATATCTACACCGCGATCTGTATAAACATGGAATATCTACAGAGCCATCTCTATAAACATTGAAATATCTCCACTGCCATCTGTAAAAATATGGAAATATCTATACAGTCATCTGAATAAACATGGAAATATCTACACCACCATCTGTATAAACATGGAAATAACTACAATACCATCTGTATACACATGGAAATATCTACACAGACATCTCTATAAGTATGGACATATCTACACTGCCATCTGTATAAACATGGAAATATCTACACTGCCATCTGTAGAAAGATGGAAATATCTACACCGCCATCTGCATGTCCATGGAAATATCTACACTGCCATCTGTATAAACATGGAAATATCTACACGGCCATCTGTGTATAGATGGAAATATCAACAATGCCATCTGTACAAACATGGAAATATCTACACCGCTATCTCTATAAACATGGAAATATCTGCAGAGCCATCGGTAAAACATGGAAATACCTCTTCTGTAATCTGTATAAACATGGAAATATCTACAATGCCATCTGTATACACATGGAAATACCTACAATACCATCTGTATACACATGGAAATATCTACACAGACATCTGTATAAGTATGGAAATATCTACACCGCCATCTGTATAAACATGGAAATATCTACACTGCCATCTGTAGAAAGATGGAATTATCTACACCGCTATCTCTATAAATATGGAAATATCTACACCGCCATCTCTATAAACATGAAAATATCTACACTGCCATCTCCATAAAGATGGAAGTATCTACTCCGCCATGTGTATAAACACGGAAATATCTACACCACCATCTGTGAAAACATGCAAATATCTACACCGCTATCTGTATAAACATGGAAATATCTACACCGCCATCTGCATGTCCATGGAAATATCTACGCTGCCATCTGTATAAACATGGAAATATCTACACGGCCATCTGTGTATAGATGGAAATATCAACATCACCATCTGTACAAACATGGAAATATCAACACCGCTATCTCTATAAACATGGAAATATCTGCACAGCCATCTGTAAAACATGGAAATACCTCTACAGTCATCTGTATAAACATGGAAATATCTACAATGCCAACTGTATACACATGGAAATATCTACACAGCCATCTGTATAAACATGTAAATATCTACACTGCTATCTCTATAAACATGGAAATATCTACACCGCCATCTCTATAAACATGAAAATATCTACACTGCCATCTCCATAAACATGGAACTTACTACTCCGCCATCTGTATAAACATGGAAACATCTACACCGCCATCTGTGTGAATAAGGAAATATCTACAATGCCATCTGTATAAAGATATAAATATCTGCACCGCGAGCTGTATAAACATGGAAATATCTACATCGCTATCTGTATAAACGTGGAAATACCAACACATCTATCGGTATAAACATGGAAATATCTACAACGCCATCTATATAAACATGGAAATATCTACACTGCTATGTCTATAAACATGGAAATACCTACACCGCTATCTCTATTAACATGGAAATATCTACACCGCTATCTGCATAAACATGGAAATATCTACACCTCTATCTGTATGAACATGGAAATATGTACACAGCGATCTGTATAAACATGGAAATATCTACTCCGCGATCTGTATAAACATGGAATATCTACAGCGCCATCTCTATAAACATTGAAATATCTCCACTGCCATCTGTAAAAACATGGAAATATGTACACAGTCATCTGAATAAACATGGAAATATCTACACCACCATCTGTATAAACATGGAAATAACTACAATACCATCTGTATACACATGGAAATATCTACACAGACATCTGTATAAGTATGGAAATATCTACACCGCCATCTGTATAAACATGGAAATATCTACACTGCCATCTGTAGAAAGATGGAATTATCTACACCGCTATCTCTATAAATATGGAAATATCTACACCGCCATCTCTATAAACATGAAAATATCTACACTGCCA
Organism: Pan paniscus; assembly: GCF_029289425.2. Lineage (NCBI taxonomy): Eukaryota > Metazoa > Chordata > Mammalia > Primates > Hominidae > Pan > Pan paniscus. Next base: position 6,142,202 of record NC_073256.2, read on the forward strand.
TCTCCATAAAGATGGAAGTATCTACTCTGCCATGTGTATAAACACGGAAGTATCCACACCACCATCTGTGAAAACATGGAAATATGTACACCGCTATCTGTATAAACATGGAAATATCTACACCGCCATCTGCATGTCCATGGAAATATCTACGCTGCCATCTGTATAAACATGGAAATATCTACACGGCCATCTGTGTATAGATGGAAATATCAACAACGCCATCTGTACAAACATGGAAATATCTACACCGCTATCCCTATAAACATGGAAATATCTGCAGAGCCATCGGTAAAACATGGAAATACCTCTTCAGTCATCTGTATAAACATGGAAATATCTACAATGCCATCTGTATACACATGGAAATATCTACACAGCCATCTGTATAAACATATAAATATCTACACTGCTATCTCTATAAACATGGAAATATCTACACCGCCATCTCTATAAACATGAAAATATCTACACTGCCATCTCCATAAACATGGAACTAACTACTCCGCCATCTGTATAAACATGGAAACATCTACACCGCCATCTGTGTGAATAAGGAAATATCTACAATGCCATCTGTATAAAGATATAAATATCTGCACCGCGAGCTGTATAAACATGGAAATATCTACATCGCTATCTGTATAGACGTGGAAATACCAACACATCTATCGTTATAAACATGGAAATATCTACAACGCCATCTATATAAACATGGAAATATCTACACGGCTATGTCTATAATCATGGAAATAACTACACCGCTATCTCTATAAACATGGAAATATCTACACCGCTATCTGTATAAACATGGAAATATCTACACCGCTATCTGTATAAACATGGAAATAATTACATCGCTATCTGTATAAACGTAGAAATATCAACACATATATCGGTATGAACATGGAAATATCTACAACGCCATCTATATAAACATGGATATATCTACTCTGCTATGTCTATAAACATGGAAATACCTACACCGCAATCTCTATAAACATGGAAATATCTACACTGCTATCTGTATAAACATGGAAATATCTACAACGCTATCTGTATAAACATGGATATATCTACACTGCGATCTGTATAAACATGGAAATATCTACTCCGCGATCTGTATAAACATGGAAATATCTTCACCACGATCTGTATAAATATGGAAATATCTACACCGCTATCTGTATAAACATGGTAATATCTACACCACCATCTATATAAACATGGAAGTATCTACACCGCCATCTACATAAACATGGAAATAACTACAATGCCATCTGTAGAAAGATGGTAATATCTACACCGCAATCTGTGTAAACATGGAAATATCTACACCGTTATCTGTAAAAACATGGGAATATCTACACCGCTATCTGTATAAACATGGAAGTATCTACACCGCGATCTGTATAAACATGGAATATCTACAGCACCATCTCTATAAACATTGAAATATCTACACTGCCATCTGTAAAACACGGAAATTTCTACACAGTCATCTGAATAAACATGGAAATATCTACACCACCATCTGTATAAACATGGAGATACCTACAATACCATCTGTATACACATGGAAATATCTACACAGACCTCTGTATAAGTATGGAAATATCTACACCGCCATCTGTATAAACATGGAAATATCTACACTGCCATCTGTAGAAAGATGGAATTATCTACACCGCTATCTCTATAAATATGGAAATATCTACACCGCCATCTCTATAAACATGAAAATATCTAGACTGCCATCTCCATAAAGATGGAAGTATCTACTCTGCCATGTGTATACACACGGAAATATCCACACCACCATCTGTGAAAACATGGAAATATCTACACCGCTATCTGCATAAACATGGAAATATCTACACCGCCAACTGCATGTCCATGGAAATATCTACGCTGCCATCTGTATAAACATGGAAATATCTACACCGCCATCTGTGTATAGATGGAAATATCAACAACGCCATCTGTACAAACATGGAAATATCTACACCGCTATCTCTATAAACATGGAAATATCTGCAGAGCCATCGGTAAAACATGGAAATACCTCTTCAGTCATCTGTATAAACATGGAAATATCTACAATGCCATCTCTATACACATGGAAATATCTACACAGCCATCTGTATAAACATGTAAATATCTACACTGCTATCTCTATAAACATGGAAATATCTACACCGCCATCTCTATAAACATGAAAATATCTACACTGCCATCTCCATAAACATGGAACTAACTACTCCACCATCTGTATAAACATGGAAACATCTACACCGCCATCTGTGTGAATAAGGAAATATCTAAAATGCCATCAGTATAAAGATATAAATATCTGCACCGCGAGCTGTATAAAGATGGAAATATCTACATCGCTATCTGTATAAACATGGAAATACCAACACATCTATCGGTAAAAACATGGAAATATCTACAACGCCATCTATATAAACATGGAAATATGTACACAGCTATGTCTATAAACATGGAAATACCTACACCGCTATCTCTATAAACATGGAAATATCTACACCGCTATCTGTATAAACATGGAAATATCTACACCGCTATCTGTATAAACATGGAAATATCTGCACAGCGATCTGTATAAACATGGAAATATCTACACCGCGATCTGTATAAACATGGAAATATCTTCACCGCGATCTGTATAAACATGGAAATATCTACACCGCTATCTGTATAAACATGGTAATATCTACACCACCATCTATATAAACATGGAAATACCTACACCGCCATCTGCATAAACATGGAAATATCTACAATGCCATCTGTAGAAAGATGGAAATATCTACACCGCAATCTGTGTAAACATGGAAATATCTACACCGATATCTGTAAAAACATGGAAATATATACACCGCTATCTGTATAAACATGGAAATATCTACACCGCAATCTGTATAAACATGGAAATATCTACAGCGCCATCTCTATAAACATTGAAATATCTACACTGCCATCTGCAAAACATGGAAATATCTACACAGTCATCTGAATAAACATGGAAATATCTACACCACCATCTGTATATACATGGAGATACCTACAATACCATCTGTATACACATGGAAATATGTACACAGACAACTCTATAAGTATGGAAATATCTACACCGCCATCTGTATAAACATGGAAATATCTACACTGCCATCTGTAGAAAGATGGAAATATCTACACCGCTATCTCTATAAATATGGAAATATCTACACCGCCGTCTCTATAAACATGAAAATATCTACACTGCCATCTCCATAAAGATGGAAGTATCTACTCCGCCATGTGTATAAACACGGAAACATCTACACCACCATCTGTGAAAACATGGAAATATCTACACCGCTATCTGTATAAACATGGAAATATCTACACCGCCATCTGCATGTCCATGGAAATATCTACGCTGCCATCTGTATAAACATGGAAATATCTACACGGCCATCTGTGTATAGATGGAATTATCAACAACGCCATCTGTACAAACATGGAAATATCTACACCGCTATCTCTATAAACATGGAAATATCTGCAGAGCCATCGGTAAAACATGGAAATACCTCTACAGTCATCTGTATAAACATGTAAATATCTACACTGCTATCTCTATAAACATGGAAATATCTACACCGCCATCTCTATAAACATGAAAATATCTACACTGCCATCTCCATAAACATGGAACTAACTACTCCGCCATCTGTATAAACATGGATACATCTACAACGCCATCTGTGTGAATAAGGAAATATCTACAATGCCATCTGTATAAAGATATAAATATCTGCACCGCGAGCTGTATAAACATGGAAATATCTACATCGCTATCTGTATAAACGAAGAAATACCAACACATCTATCGGTATAAACATGGAAATATCTACAACGCCATCTATATAAACATGGATATATCTACACTGCTATGTCTATAAACATGGAAATACCTACACCGCTATCTCTATAAACATGGAAATATCTACACTGCTATCTGTATAAACATGGAAATATCTACAACGCTATCTGTATAAACATGGAAATATCTACACCGCGATCTGTATAAACATAGAAATATCTACACCGTGATCTGTATAAACATGGAAATATCTTCACCACGATCTGTATAAGCATGGAAATATCTACACCGCTATCTGTATAAACATGGTAATATCTACACCACCGTCTATATAAACATGGAAGTATCTACACCGCCATCTGCATAAACATGGAAATATCTACAATGCCATCTGTAGAAAGATGGAAATATCTACACCGCAATCTGTGTAAAAATGGAAATATCTACACCGTTATCTCTAAAAACATGGAAATATCTACACCGCTATCTGTATAAACATGGAAATATCTACACCGCGATCTGTATAAACATGAAATATCTACAGCGCCATCTCTATAAACATTGAAATATCTACACTGCCATCTGTAAAAACATGGAAATATCTACACAGTCATCTGAATAAAAATGGAAATATCTACACCACCATCTGTATAAACATGGAAATACCTACAATACCATCTGTATACACATGGAAATATCTACACAGACATCTGTATAAGTATGGAAATATCTACACCGCCATCTGTATAAACATGGAAATATCTACACTGCCATCTGTAGAAAGATGGAATTATCTACACCGCTATCTCTATAAATATGGAAATATCTACACCGCCATCTCTATAAACATGAAAATATCTACACTGCCATCTCCATAAAGATGGAAGTATCTACTCCGCCATGTGTATAAACACGGAAATATCTACACCACCATCTGTGAAAACATGGAAATATCTACACCGCTATCTGTATAAACATGGAAATATCTACACCGCCATCTGCATGTCCATGGAAATATCTACGCTGCCATCTGTATAAACATGGAAATATCTACACGGCCATCTGTGTATAGATGGAAATATCAACATCGCCATCTGTACAAACATGGAAATATCTTCACCGCTATCTCTATAAACATGGAAATATCTGCACAGCCATCTGTAAAACATGGAAATACCTCTACAGTCATCTGTATAAACATGGAAATATCTTCAATGCCAACTGTATACACATGGAAATATCTACACAGCCATCTGTATAAACATGTAAATATCTACACTGCTATCTCTATAAACATGGAAATATCTACACCGCCATCTCTATAAACATGCAAATATCTACACTGCCATCTCCATCAACATGGAACTAACTACTCCGCCATCTGTATAAACATGGAAACATCTACACCGCCATCTGTGTGAATAAGGAAATATCTACAATGCCATCTGTATAAAGATATAAATCTCTGCACCGCGAGCTGTATAAACATGGAAATATCTACATCGCCATCTGCATAAACATGGAAATATCTACAATGCCATCTGTAGAAAGATGGAAATATCTAGACCGCAATCTGTGTAAACATGGAAATATCTACACCGATATCTGTAAAAACATGGAAATATCTACACCGCTATCTGTATAAACATGGAAATACCTACACCGCGATCTGTATAAACATGGAAATATCTACAGCGCCATCTCTATAAACATTGAAATATCTACACTGTCATCTGTAAAACATGGAAATATCTACACAGTCATCTGAATAAACATGGAAATATCTACACCACCATCTGTATAAACATGGAGATACCTACAATACCATCTGTATACACATGGAAATATCTTCACAGACATCTCTATAAGTATGGAAATATCTACACCGCCATCTGTATAAACATGGAAATATCTACACTGCCATCTGTAGAAAGATGGAAATATCTACACCGCCATCTGCATGTCCATGGAAATATCTACGCTGCCATCTGTATAAACATGGAAATATCTACACGGCCATCTGTGTATAGATGGAAATATCAACAACGCCATCTGTACAAACATGGAAATATCTACACCGCTATCTCTATAAACATGGAAATATCTGCAGAGCCATCGGTAAAACATGGAAATACCTCTACAGTCATCTGTATAAACATGGAAATATCTACAATGCCATCTGTATACACATGGAAATATCTACACAGCCATCTGTATAAACATGTAAATATCTACACTGCTATCTCTATAAACATGGAAATATCTACACCGCCATCTCTATAAACATGAAAATATCTACACTGCCATCTCCATAAACATGGAACTAACTACTCCGCCATCTGTATAAACATGGAAACATCTACACCGCCATCTGTGTGAATAAGGAAATATCTACAATGCCATCTGTGTAAAGATATAAATATCTGCACCGCGAGCTGTATAAACATGGAAATATCTACATCGCTATCTGTATAAACGTAGAAATACCAACACATCTGTCGGTATAAACATGGAAATATCTACAACGCCATCTATATAAACATGGATATATCTACACTGCTATGTCTATAAACATGGAAATACCTACACCGCTATCTCTATAAACATGGAAATATCTACACTGCTATCTGTATAAACATGGAAATATCTACAACGCTATCTGTATAAACATGGAAATATCTACACCGCGATCTGTATAAACATGGAAATATCTACACCGCGATCTGTATAAACATGGAAATATCTTCACCACGATCTGTATAAACATGGAAATATCTACACCGCTATCTGTATAAACATGGTAATATCTACACCACCATCTATATAAACATGGAAGTATCTACACCGCCATCTGCATAAACATGGAAATATCTACAATGCCATCTGTAGAAAGATGGAAATATCTACACCGCAATCTGTGCAAACGTGGAAATATCTACACCGTTAACTCTAAAAACATGGAAATATCTACACCGCTATCTGTATAAACATGGAAATATCTACACCGCGATCTATATAAACATGGAATATCTACAGCACCATCTCTATAAACATTGAAATATCTACACTGCCATCTGTAAAAACATGGAAATATCTACACAGTCATCTGAATAAACATGGAAATATCTACACCACCATCTGTATAAACATGGAAATACCTACAATACCATCTGTATACACATGGAAATATCTACACAGACATCTGTATAAGTATGGAAATATCTACACCGCCATCTGTATAAACATGGAAATATCTACACTGCCATCTGTAGAAAGATGGAAATATCTACACTGCTATCTCCATAAATATGGAAATATCTACACAGCCATCTCTATAAACATGAAAATATCTACACTGCCATCTCCATAAAGATGGAAGTATCTACTCCGCCATGTGTATAAACACGGAAACATCTACACCACCATCTGTGAAAACATGGAAATATCTACACCGCTATCTGTATAAACATGGAAATATCTACACCGCCATCTGCATGTCCATGGAAATATCTACGCTGCCATCTGTATAAACATGGAAATATCTACACGGCCATCTGTGTATAGATGGAATTATCAACAACGCCATCTGTACAAACATGGAAATATCTACACCGCTATCTCTATAAACATGGAAATATCTGCAGAGCCATCGGTAAAACATGGAATTACCTCTACAGTCATCTGTATAAACATGTAAATATCTACACTGCTATCTCTATAAACATGGAAATATCTACACCGCCATCTCTATAAACATGAAAATATCTACACTGCCATCTCCATCAACATGGAACTAACTACTCCGCCGTCTGTATAAACATGGAAACATCTACACCGCCATCTGTGTGAATAAGGAAATATCTACAATGCCATCTGTATAAAGATATAAATATCTGCACCGCGAGCTGTATAAACATGGAAATATCTACATCGCTATCTGTATAAACGTAGAAATACCAACACATCTATCGGTATAAACATGGAAATATCTACAACGCCATCTATATAAACATGGATATATCTACACTGCTATGTCTATAAACATGGAAATACCTACACCGCTATCTCTATAAACATGGAAATATCTACACTGCTATCTGTATTAACATGGAAATATCTACAACGCTATCTGTATAAACATGGAAATATCTACACCGCGATCTGTATAAACATGGAAATATCTACACCGTGATCTGTATAAACATGGAAATATCTTCACCATGATCTGTATAAACATGGAAATATCTACACCGCTATCTGTATAAACATGGTAATATCTACACCACCGTCTATATAAACATGGAAGTATCTACACCGCCATCTGCATAAACATGGATACATCTACAATGCCATCTGTAGAAAGATGGAAATATCTACACCGCAATCTGTGTAAACATGGAAATATCTACACCGTTATCTGTAAAACATGGAAATATCTACACCGCTATCTGTATAAACATGGAAATATCTACACCGCGATCTGTATAAACATGGAATATCTACAGCGCCATCTCTATAAACATTGAAATATCTACACTGCCATCTGTAAAAACATGGAAATATCTACACAGTCATCTGAATAAACATGGAAATATCTACACCACCATCTGTATAAACATGGAAATACCTACAATACCATCTGCATACACATGGAAATATCTACACAGACATCTGTATAAGTATGGAAATATCTACACCGCCATCTGTATAAACATGGAAATATCTACACTGCCATCTGTAGAAAGATGGAATTATCTACACCGCTATCTCTATAAATATGGAAATATCTACACCGCCATCTCTATAAACATGAAAATATCTACACTGCCATCTCCATAAAGATGGAAGTATCTACACCGCCATGTGTATAAACACGGAAATATCTACACCACCATCTGTGAAAACATGGAAATATCTACACCGCTATCTGTATAAACATGGAAATATCTACACCGCCATCTGCATGTCCACGGAAATATCTACGCTGCCATCTGTATAAACATGGAAATATCTACACGGCCATCTGTGTATAGATGGAAATATCAACATCGCCATCTGTACAAACATGGAAATATCTACACCGCTATCTCTATAAACATGGAAATATCTGCAGAGCCATCGGTAAAACATGGAAATACCTCTACAGTCATCAGTATAAACATGGAAATATCTACAATGCCATCTATATACACATGGAAATATCTACACAGCCATCTGTATAAACATGTAAATATCTACACTGCTATCTCTATAAACATGGAAATATCTACACCGCCATCTCTATAAACATGCAAATATCTACACTGCCATCTCCATCAACATGGAACTAACTACTCCGCCATCTGTATAAACATGGAAACATCTACACCGCCATCTGTGTGAATAAGGAAATATCTACAATGCCATCTGTATAAAGATATAAATCTCTGCACCGCGAGCTGTATAAACATGGAAATATCTACATCGCCATCTGCATAAACATGGAAATATCTACAATGCCATCTGTAGAAAGATGGAAATATCTACACCGCAATCTGTGTAAACATGGAAATATCTACACCGATATCTGTAAAAACATGGAAATATCTACACCGCTATCTGTATAAACATGGAAATACCTACACCGCGATCTGTATAAACATGGAAATATCTACAGCGCCATCTCTATAAACATTGAAATATATACACTGCCATCTGTAAAACATGGAAATATCTACACAGTCATCTGAATAAACATGGAAATATCTACACCACCATCTGTATAAACATGGAGATACCTACAATACCATCTGTATACACATGGAAATATCTACACAGACATCTCTATAAGTATGGAAATATCTACACCGCCATCTGTATAAACATGGAAATATCTACACTGCCATCTGTAGAAAGATGGAAATATCTACACCGCCATCTGCATGTCCATGGAAATATCTACGCTGCCATCTGTATAAACATGGAAATATCTACACGGCCATCTGTGTATAGATGGAAATATCAACAACGCCATCTGTACAAACATGGAAATATCTACACCGCTATCTCTATAAACATGGAAATATCTGCAGAGCCATCGGTAAAACATGGAAATACCTCTACAGTCATCTGCATAAACATGGAAATATCTACAATGCCATCTGTATACACATGGAAATATCTACACAGCCATCTGTATAAACATGTAAATATCTACACTGCTATCTCTATAAACATGGAAATATCTACACCGCCATCTCTATAAACATGAAAATATCTACACTGCCATCTCCATAAACATGGAACTAACTACTCCGCCATCTGTATAAACATGGAAACATCTACACTGCCATCTGTGTGAATAAGGAAATATCTACAATGCCATCTGTGTAAAGATATAAATATCTGCACCGCGAGCTGTATAAACATGGAAATATCTACATCGCTATCTGTATAAACGTAGAAATACCAACACATCTGTCGGTATAAACATGGAAATATCTACAACGCCATCTATATAAACATGGATATATCTACACTGCTATGTCTATAAACATGGAAATACCTACACCGCTATCTCTATAAACATGGAAATATCTACACTGCTATCTGTATAAACATGGAAATATCTACAACGCTATCTGTATAAACATGGAAATATCTACACCGCGATCTGTATAAACATGGAAATATCTACACCGCGATCTGTATAAACATGGAAATATCTTCACCACGATCTGTATAAACATGGAAATATCTACACCGCTATCTGTATAAACATGGTAATATCTACACCACCATCTATATAAACATGGAAGTATCTACACCGCCATCTGCATAAACATGGAAATATCTACAATGCCATCTGTAGAAAGATGGAAATATCTACACCGCAATCTGTGCAAACGTGGAAATATCTACACCGTTATCTCTAAAAACATGGAAATATCTACACCGCTATCTGTATAAACATGGAAATATCTACACCGCGATCTATATAAACATGGAATATCTACAGCACCATCTCTATAAACATTGAAATATCTACACTGCCATCTGTAAAAACATGGAAATATCTACACAGTCATCTGAATAAACATGGAAATATCTACACCACCATCTGTATAAACATGGAAATACCTACAATACCATCTGTATACACATGGAAATATCTACACACACATCTGTATAAGTATGGAAATATCTACACCGCCATCTGTATAAACATGGAAATATCTACACTGCCATCTGTAGAAAGATGGAAATATCTACACCGCTATCTCCATAAATATGGAAATATCTACACAGCCATCTCTATAAACATGAAAATATCTACACTGCCATCTCCATAAAGATGGAAGTATCTACTCCGCCATGTGTATAAACACGGAAACATCTACACCACCATCTGTGAAAACATGGAAATATCTACACCGCTATCTGTATAAACATGGAAATATCTACACCGCCATCTGCATGTCCATGGAAATATCTATGCTGCCATCTGTATAAACATGGAAATATCTACACGGCCATCTGTGTATAGATGGAATTATCAACAACGCCATCTGTACAAACATGGAAATATCTACACCGCTATCTCTATAAACATGGAAATATCTGCAGAGCCATCGGTAAAACATGGAATTACCTCTACAGTCATCTGTATAAACATGTAAATATCTACACTGCTATCTCTATAAACATGGAAATATCTACACCGCCATCTCTATAAACATGAAAATATCTACACTGCCATCTCCATCAACATGGAACTAACTACTCCGCCATCTGTATAAACATGGAAACATCTACACCGCCATCTGTGTGAATAAGGAAATATCTACAATGCCATCTGTATAAAGATATAAATATCTGCACCGCGAGCTGTATAAACATGGAAATATCTACATCGCTATCTGTATAAACGTAGAAATACCAACACATCTATCGGTATAAACATGGAAATATCTACAACGCCATCTATATAAACACGGATATATCTACACTGCTATGTCTATAAACATGGAAATACCTACACCGCTATCTCTATAAACATGGAAATATCTACACTGCTATCTGTATTAACATGGAAATATCTACAACGCTATCTGTATAAACATGGAAATATCTACACCGCGATCTGTATAAACATGGAAATATCTACACCGTGATCTGTATAAACATGGAAATATCTTCACCATGATCTGTATAAACATGGAAATATCTACACCGCTATCTGTATAAACATGGTAATATCTACACCACCGTCTATATAAACATGGAAGTATCTACACCGCCATCTGCATAAACATGGATACATCTACAATGCCATCTGTAGAAAGATGGAAATATCTACACCGCAATCTGTGTAAACATGGAAATATCTACACCGTTATCTGTAAAACATGGAAATATCTACACCGCTATCTGTATAAACATGGAAATATCTACACCGCGATCTGTATAAACATGGAATATCTACAGCGCCATCTCTATAAACATTGAAATATCTACACTGCCATCTGTAAAAACATGGAAATATCTACACAGTCATCTGAATAAACATGGAAATATCTACACCACCATCTGTATAAACATGGAAATACCTACAATACCATCTGTATACACATGGAAATATCTACACAGACATCTGTATAAGTATGGAAATATCTACACCGCCATCTGTATAAACATGGAAATATCTACACTGCCATCTGTAGAAAGATGGAATTATCTACACCGCTATCTCTATAAATATGGAAATATCTACACCGCCATCTCTATAAACATGAAAATATCTACACTGCCATCTCCATAAAGATGGAAGTATCTACTCCGCCATGTGTATAACCACGGAAATATCTACACCACCATCTGTGAAAACATGGAAATATCTACACCGCTATCTGTATAAACATGGAAATATCTACACCGCCATCTGCATGTCCACGGAAATATCTACGCTGCCATCTGTATAAACATGGAAATATCTACACGGCCATCTGTGTATAGATGGAAATATCAACATTGCCATCTGTACAAACATGGAAATATCTACACCGCTATCTCTATAAACATGGAAATATCTGCAGAGCCATCGGTAAAACATGGAAATACCTCTACAGTCATCAGTATAAACATGGAAATATCTACAATGCCATCTATATACACATGGAAATAGCTACACAGCCATCTGTATAAACATTAAAATATCTACACTGCTATCTCTATAAACATGGAAATATCTACACCGCCATCTCTATAAACATGAAAATATCTACACTGCCATCTCCATAAACATGGAACTAACTACTCCGCCATCTGTATAAACATGGAAACATCTACACCGCCATCTGTGTGAATAAGAAAATATCTACAACGCCATCTGTATAAAGATATAAATATCTGCACCGCGAGCTGTATAAACATGGAAATATCTACATCGCTATCTGTATCAATGTGGAAATACCAACACATCTATCGGTATAAACATGGAAATATCTACAACGCCATCTATATAAACATGGAAATATCTACACCGCTATGTCTATAAACATGGAAATACCTACACCGCTATCTCTATAAACATGGAAATATCTACACCGCTATCTGTATAAACATGGAAATATCTGCACAGCGATCTGTATAAACATGGAAATATCTACACCGCGATCTGTATAAACATGGAAATATCTTCACCACGATCTGTATAAACATGGAAATATCTACACCGCTATCTGTATAAACATGGTAATATCTACACCACCATCTATATAAACATGGAAATATCTACACCGCCATCTGCATAAACATGGAAATATCTACAATGCCATCTGTAGAAAGATGGAAATATCTACACCGCAATCTGTGTAAACATGGAAATATCTACACCGTTATCTGTAAAAACATGGAAATATATACACCGCTATCTGTATAAACATGGAAATATCTACACCGCACTCTGTATAAACATGGAAATATCTACAGCGCCATCTCTATAAACATTGAAATATCTTCACTGCCTTCTGTAAAACATGGAAATATCTACACAGTCGTCTGAATAAACATGGAAATATCTACACCACCATCTGTATAAACATGGAGATACCTACAATACCATCTGTATACACATGGAAATATCTACACAGACATCTCTATAAGTATGGAAATATCTACACCGCCATCTGTATAAACATGGAAATATCTACACTGCCATCTGTAGAAAGATGGAAATATCTACACCGCTATCTCTACAAATATGGAAATTTCTACACCGCCATCTCTATAAACATGAAAATATCTACACTGCCATCTCCATAAAGATGGAAGTATCTACTCCGCCATGTGTATAAACACGGAAATATCTACACCACCATCTGTGAAAACATGGAAATATCTACACCGCTCTCTGTATAAACATGGAAATATCTACACCGCCATCTGCATGTCCATGGAAAGATCTACGCTGCCATCTGTATAAACATGGAAACATTTACACGGCTATCTGTGTATTGATGGAAATATCAACAACGCCATCTGTACAAACATGGAAATATCTACACCACTATCTCTATAAACATGGAAATATCTGCAGAGCCATCGGTAAAACATGGATATACCTCTACAGTCATCAGTATAAACATGGAAATATCTACAATGCCATCTATATACACATGGAAATATCTACACAGCCATCTGTATAAACATGAAAATATCTACACTGCTATCTCTATAAACATGGAAATATCTACACCGCCATCTCTATAAACATGAAAATATCTACACTGCCATCTCCATAAACATGGAACTAACTACTCCGCCATCTGTATAAACATGGAAACATCTACACCGCCATCTGTGTGAATCAGGAATTATCTACAATGCCATCTGTGTAAAGATATAAATATCTGCACCGCGAGCTGTATAAACATGGAAATATCTACATCGCTATCTGTATCATCGTGGAAATACCAACACATCTATCGGTATAAACATGGAAATATCTACAACGCCATCTATATAAACATGGAAATATCTACACCGCTATGTCTATAAAGATGGAAATACCTACACCGCTATCTCTATAAACATGGAAATATCTACACCGCTATCTGTATAAACATGGAAATATCTACACCGCTATCTGTATAAACATGGAAATATCTGCACAGCGATATGTATAAACATGGAAATATCTACACCGCGATCTGTATAAACATGGAAATATCTTCACCATGATCTGTATAAACATGGAAATATCTACACCGCTATCTGTATAAACATGGTAATATCTACACCACCATCTATATAAACAAGGAAATATCTACACCGCCATCTGCATAAACATGGAAATATCTACAATGCCATCTGTAGAAAGATGGAAATATCTACACCGCAATCTGTGTAAACATGGAAATATCTACACCGATATCTGTAAAAACATGGAAATATATACACCGCTATCTGTATAAACATGGAAATATCTACACCACTCTGTATAAACATGGAAATATCTACAGCGCCATCTCTATAAACATTGAAATATCTCCACTGCCATCTGTAAAACATGGAAATATCTACACAGTCATCGGAATAAACATGGAAATATCTACACCACCATCTGTATAAACATGGAAATACCTACAGTACCATCTGTATACACATGGAAATATGTACACAGACAACTCTATAAGTATGGAAATAACTACACCGCCATCTGTATAAACATGGAAATATCTACACTGCCATCTGTAGAAAGATGGAAATATCTACACCGCTATCTCTATAAATATGGAAATATCTACACCGCCATCTCTATAAACATGAAAATATCTACACTGCCATCTCCATAAAGATGGAAGTATCTACTCCCCCATGTGTATAAACACGGAAACATCTACACCACCATCTGTGAAAACATGGAAATATCTACACAGCTATCTGTATAAACATGGAAATATCTACACCGCCATCTGCATGTCCATGGAAATATCTACGCTGCCATCTGTATAAACATGGAAATATCTACACGGCCATCTGTGTATAGATGGAATTATCAACAACGCCATCTGTACAAACATGGAAATATCTACACCGCTATCTCTATAAACATGGAAATATCTGCAGAGCCATCGGTAAAACATGGAATTACCTCTACAGTCATCTGTATAAACATGTAAATATCTACACTGCTATCTCTATAAACATGGAAATATCTACACCGCCATCTCTATAAACATGAAAATATCTACACTGCCATCTCCATAAACATGGAACTAACTACTCCGCCATCTGTATAAACATGGAAACATCTACACCGCCATCTGTGTGAATAAGGAAATATCTACAATGCCATCTGTATAAAGATATAAATATCTGCACCGCGAGCTGTATAAACATGGAAATATCTACATCGCTATCTGTATAAACGTAGAAATACCAACACATCTATCGGTATAAACATGGAAATATCTACAACGCCATCTATATAAACATGGATATATCTACACTGCTATGTCTATAAACATGGAAATACCTACACCGCTATCTCTATAAACATGGAAATATCTACACTGCTATCTGTATTAACATGGAAATATCTACAACGCTATCTGTATAAACATGGAAATATCTACACCGCGATCTGTATAAACATGGAAATATCTACACCGTGATCTGTATAAACATGGAAATATCTTCACCATGATCTGTATAAACATGGAAATATCTACACCGCTATCTGTATAAACATGGTAATATCTACACCACCGTCTATATAAACATGGAAGTATCTACACCGCCATCTGCATAAACATGGATACATCTACAATGCCATCTGTAGAAAGATGGAAATATCTACACCGCAATCTGTGTAAACATGGAAATATCTACACCGTTATCTGTAAAACATGGAAATATCTACACCGCTATCTGTATAAACATGGAAATATCTACACCGCGATCTGTATAAACATGGAATATCTACAGCGCCATCTCTATAAACATTGAAATATCTACACTGCCATCTGTAAAAACATGGAAATATCTACACAGTCATCTGAATAAACATGGAAATATCTACACCACCATCTGTATAAACATGGAAATACCTACAATACCATCTGTATACACATGGAAATATCTACACAGACATCTGTATAAGTATGGAAATATCTACACCGCCATCTGTATAAACATGGAAATATCTACACTGCCATCTGTAGAAAGATGGAATTATCTACACCGCTATCTCTATAAATATGGAAATATCTACACCGCCATCTCTATAAACATGAAAATATCTACACTGCCATCTCCATAAAGATGGAAGTATCTACTCCGCCATGTGTATAACCACGGAAATATCTACACCACCATCTGTGAAAACATGGAAATATCTACACCGCTATCTGTATAAACATGGAAATATCTACACCGCCATCTGCATGTCCACGGAAATATCTACGCTGCCATCTGTATAAACATGGAAATATCTACACGGCCATCTGTGTATAGATGGAAATATCAACATTGCCATCTGTACAAACATGGAAATATCTACACCGCTATCTCTATAAACATGGAAATATCTGCAGAGCCATCGGTAAAACATGGAAATACCTCTACAGTCATCAGTATAAACATGGAAATATCTACAATGCCATCTATATACACATGGAAATAGCTACACAGCCATCTGTATAAACATTAAAATATCTACACTGCTATCTCTATAAACATGGAAATATCTACACCGCCATCTCTATAAACATGAAAATATCTACACTGCCATCTCCATAAACATGGAACTAACTACTCCGCCATCTGTATAAACATGGAAACATCTACACCGCCATCTGTGTGAATAAGAAAATATCTACAACGCCATCTGTATAAAGATATAAATATCTGCACCGCGAGCTGTATAAACATGGAAATATCTACATCGCTATCTGTATCAATGTGGAAATACCAACACATCTATCGGTATAAACATGGAAATATCTACAACGCCATCTATATAAACATGGAAATATCTACACCGCTATGTCTATAAACATGGAAATACCTACACCGCTATCTCTATAAACATGGAAATATCTACACCGCTATCTGTATAAACATGGAAATATCTGCACAGCGATCTGTATAAACATGGAAATATCTACACCGCGATCTGTATAAACATGGAAATATCTTCACCACGATCTGTATAAACATGGAAATATCTACACCGCTATCTGTATAAACATGGTAATATCTACACCACCATCTATATAAACATGGAAATATCTACACCGCCATCTGCATAAACA
Source organism: Pan paniscus (assembly GCF_029289425.2). Classification (NCBI taxonomy): domain Eukaryota; kingdom Metazoa; phylum Chordata; class Mammalia; order Primates; family Hominidae; genus Pan; species Pan paniscus. The sequence continues at coordinate 6,160,391 of NC_073256.2, forward strand.
TGGAAATATCTACAATGCCATCTGTAGAAAGATGGAAATATCTACACCGCAATCTGTGTAAACATGGAAATATCTACACCGTTATCTGTAAAAACATGGAAATATATACACCGCTATCTGTATAAACATGGAAATATCTACACCGCACTCTGTATAAACATGGAAATATCTACAGCGCCATCTCTATAAACATTGAAATATCTTCACTGCCTTCTGTAAAACATGGAAATATCTACACAGTCGTCTGAATAAACATGGAAATATCTACACCACCATCTGTATAAACATGGAGATACCTACAATACCATCTGTATACACATGGAAATATCTACACAGACATCTCTATAAGTATGGAAATATCTACACCGCCATCTGTATAAACATGGAAATATCTACACTGCCATCTGTAGAAAGATGGAAATATCTACACCGCTATCTCTACAAATATGGAAATTTCTACACCGCCATCTCTATAAACATGAAAATATCTACACTGCCATCTCCATAAAGATGGAAGTATCTACTCCGCCATGTGTATAAACACGGAAATATCTACACCACCATCTGTGAAAACATGGAAATATCTACACCGCTCTCTGTATAAACATGGAAATATCTACACCGCCATCTGCATGTCCATGGAAAGATCTACGCTGCCATCTGTATAAACATGGAAACATTTACACGGCTATCTGTGTATTGATGGAAATATCAACAACGCCATCTGTACAAACATGGAAATATCTACACCACTATCTCTATAAACATGGAAATATCTGCAGAGCCATCGGTAAAACATGGATATACCTCTACAGTCATCAGTATAAACATGGAAATATCTACAATGCCATCTATATACACATGGAAATATCTACACAGCCATCTGTATAAACATGAAAATATCTACACTGCTATCTCTATAAACATGGAAATATCTACACCGCCATCTCTATAAACATGAAAATATCTACACTGCCATCTCCATAAACATGGAACTAACTACTCCGCCATCTGTATAAACATGGAAACATCTACACCGCCATCTGTGTGAATCAGGAATTATCTACAATGCCATCTGTGTAAAGATATAAATATCTGCACCGCGAGCTGTATAAACATGGAAATATCTACATCGCTATCTGTATCATCGTGGAAATACCAACACATCTATCGGTATAAACATGGAAATATCTACAACGCCATCTATATAAACATGGAAATATCTACACCGCTATGTCTATAAAGATGGAAATACCTACACCGCTATCTCTATAAACATGGAAATATCTACACCGCTATCTGTATAAACATGGAAATATCTACACCGCTATCTGTATAAACATGGAAATATCTGCACAGCGATATGTATAAACATGGAAATATCTACACCGCGATCTGTATAAACATGGAAATATCTTCACCATGATCTGTATAAACATGGAAATATCTACACCGCTATCTGTATAAACATGGTAATATCTACACCACCATCTATATAAACAAGGAAATATCTACACCGCCATCTGCATAAACATGGAAATATCTACAATGCCATCTGTAGAAAGATGGAAATATCTACACCGCAATCTGTGTAAACATGGAAATATCTACACCGATATCTGTAAAAACATGGAAATATATACACCGCTATCTGTATAAACATGGAAATATCTACACCACTCTGTATAAACATGGAAATATCTACAGCGCCATCTCTATAAACATTGAAATATCTCCACTGCCATCTGTAAAACATGGAAATATCTACACAGTCATCGGAATAAACATGGAAATATCTACACCACCATCTGTATAAACATGGAAATACCTACAGTACCATCTGTATACACATGGAAATATGTACACAGACAACTCTATAAGTATGGAAATAACTACACCGCCATCTGTATAAACATGGAAATATCTACACTGCCATCTGTAGAAAGATGGAAATATCTACACCGCTATCTCTATAAATATGGAAATATCTACACCGCCATCTCTATAAACATGAAAATATCTACACTGCCATCTCCATAAAGATGGAAGTATCTACTCCCCCATGTGTATAAACACGGAAACATCTACACCACCATCTGTGAAAACATGGAAATATCTACACAGCTATCTGTATAAACATGGAAATATCTACACCGCCATCTGCATGTCCATGGAAATATCTACGCTGCCATCTGTATAAACATGGAAATATCTACACGGCCATCTGTGTATAGATGGAATTATCAACAACGCCATCTGTACAAACATGGAAATATCTACACCGCTATCTCTATAAACATGGAAATATCTGCAGAGCCATCGGTAAAACATGGAATTACCTCTACAGTCATCTGTATAAACATGTAAATATCTACACTGCTATCTCTATAAACATGGAAATATCTACACCGCCATCTCTATAAACATGAAAATATCTACACTGCCATCTCCATAAACATGGAACTAACTACTCCGCCATCTGTATAAACATGGAAACATCTACACCGCCATCTGTGTGAATAAGGAAATATCTACAATGCCATCTGTATAAAGATATAAATATCTGCACCGCGAGCTGTATAAACATGGAAATATCTACATCGCTATCTGTATAAACGTAGAAATACCAACACATCTATCGGTATAAACATGGAAATATCTACAACGCCATCTATATAAACATGGATATATCTACACTGCTATGTCTATAAACATGGAAATACCTACACCGCTATCTCTATAAACATGGAAATATCTACACTGCTATCTGTATTAACATGGAAATATCTACAACGCTATCTGTATAAACATGGAAATATCTACACCGCGATCTGTATAAACATGGAAATATCTACACCGTGATCTGTATAAACATGGAAATATCTTCACCATGATCTGTATAAACATGGAAATATCTACACCGCTATCTGTATAAACATGGTAATATCTACACCACCGTCTATATAAACATGGAAGTATCTACACCGCCATCTGCATAAACATGGATACATCTACAATGCCATCTGTAGAAAGATGGAAATATCTACACCGCAATCTGTGTAAACATGGAAATATCTACACCGTTATCTGTAAAACATGGAAATATCTACACCGCTATCTGTATAAACATGGAAATATCTACACCGCGATCTGTATAAACATGGAATATCTACAGCGCCATCTCTATAAACATTGAAATATCTACACTGCCATCTGTAAAAACATGGAAATATCTACACAGTCATCTGAATAAACATGGAAATATCTACACCACCATCTGTATAAACATGGAAATACCTACAATACCATCTGTATACACATGGAAATATCTACACAGACATCTGTATAAGTATGGAAATATCTACACCGCCATCTGTATAAACATGGAAATATCTACACTGCCATCTGTAGAAAGATGGAATTATCTACATCGCTATCTCTATAAATATGGAAATATCTACACCGCCATCTCTATAAACATGAAAATATCTACACTGCCATCTCCATAAAGATGGAAGTATCTACTCCGCCATGTGTATAAACACGGAAATATCTACACCACCATCTGTGAAAACATGGAAATATCTACACCGCTATCTGTATAAACATGGAAATATCTACACCGCCATCTGCATGTCCATGGAAATATCTACGCTGCCATCTGTATAAACATGGAAATATCTACACGGCCATCTGTGTATAGATGGAAATATCAACATCGCCATCTGTACAAACATGGAAATATCTACACCGCTATCTCTATAAACATGGAAATATCTGCAGAGCCATCGGTAAAACATGGAAATACCTCTACAGTCATCAGTATAAACATGGAAATATCTACAATGCCATCTATATACACATGGAAATAGCTACACAGCCATCTGTATAAACATTAAAATATCTACACTGCTATCTCTATAAACATGGAAATATCTACACCGCCATCTCTATAAACATGAAAATATCTACACTGCCATCTCCATAAACATGGAAATAACTACTCCGCCATCTGTATAAACATGGAAACATCTACACCGCCATCTGTGTGAATAAGGAAATATCTACAACGCCATCTGTATAAAGATATAAATATCTGCACCGCGAGCTGTATAAACATGGAAATATCTACATCGCTATCTGTATCAACGTGGAAATACCAACACATCTATCGGTATAAACATGGAAATATCTACAACGCCATCTATATAAACATGGAAATATCTACACCGCTATGTCTATAAACATGGAAATACCTACACCGCTATCTCTATAAACATGGAAATATCTACACCGCTATCTGTATAAACATGGAAATATCTGCACAGCGATCTGTATAAACATGGAAATATCTACACCGCGATCTGTATAAACATGGAAATATCTTCACTACGATCTGTATAAACATGGAAATATCTACACCGCTATCTGTATAAACATGGTAATATCTACACCACCATCTATATAAACATGGAAATATCTACACCGCCATCTGCATAAACATGGAAATATCTACAATGCCATCTGTAGAAAGATGGAAATATCTACACCGCAATCTGTGTAAACATGGAAATATCTACACCGATATCTGTAAAAACATGGAAATATATACACCGCTATCTGTATAAACATGGAAATATCTACACCGCACTCTGTATAAACATGGAAATATCTACAGCGCCATCTCTATAAACATTGAAATATCTTCACTGACTTCTGTAAAACATGGAAATATCTACACAGTCATCTGAATAAACATGGAAATATCTACACCACAATCGGTATAAACATGGAAATACCTACAATACCATCTGTATACACATGGAAATATGTACACAGACAACTCTATAAGTATGGAAATATCTACACCGCCATCTGTATAAACATGGAAATATCTTCACTGCCATCTGTAGAAAGATGGAAAAATCTACACCGCTATCTCTATAAATATGGAAATATCTACACCGCCATCTCTATAAACATGAAAATATCTACACTGCCATCTCCAGAAAGATGGAAGTATCTACTCTGCCATGTGTATAAACACGGAAATATCCACACCACCATCTGTGAAAACATGGAAATATCTACACCGCTATCTGTATAAACATGGAAATATCTACACCGCCATCTGCATGTCCATGGAAATATCTACGCTGCCATCTGTATAAACATGGAAATATCTACACGGCCATCTGTGTATAGATGGAAATATCAACATCGCCATCTGTACAAACATGGAAATATCTACACCGCTATCTCTATAAACATGGAAATATCTGCACAGCCATCTGTAAAACATGGAAATACCTCTACAGTCATCTGTATAAACATGGAAATATCTACATTGCCAACTGTATACACATGGAAATATCTACACAGCCATCTGTATAAACATGTAAATATCTACACTGCTATCTCTATAAACATGGAAATATCTACACCGCCATCTGTATAAACCTGAAAATATCTACACTGCCATCTCCATAAACATGGAACTAACCACTCCGCCATCTGTATAAACATGGAAACATCTACACCGCCATCTGTGTGAATAAGGAAATATCTACAATGCCATCTGTATAAAGATATAAATATCTGCACCGCGAGCTGTATAAACATGGAAATATCTACATCGCTATCTGTATAAACGTGGAAATACCAACACATCTATCGGTATAAACATGGAAATATCTACAACGCCATCTATATAAACATGGAAATATCTACACTGCTATGTCTATAAACATGGAAATACCTACACCGCTATCTCTATTAACATGGAAATATCTACACCGCTATCTGTATAAACATGGAAATATCTACACCGCTATCTGTATAAACATGGAAATATTTACACAGCGATCTGTATAAACATGGAAATATCTACTCCGCGATCTGTATAAACATGGAAATATCTTCACCACGATCTGTATAAACATGGAAATATCTACACCGCTATCTGTATAAACATGGTAATATCTACACTACCATCTATATAAACATGGAAATATCTACACCGCCATCTGCATAAACATGGAAATATCTACAATGCCATCTGTAGAAAGATGGAAATATCTACACCGCAATCTGTGTAAACATGGAAATATCTACACCGATATCTGTAAAAACATGGAAATATCTACACCGCTATCTGTATAAACATGGAAATAACTACACCGCGATCTGTATAAACATGGAAATATCTACAGCGCCATCTCTATAAACATTGAAATATCTACACTGCCATATGTAAAACATGGAAATATCTACACAGTCGTCTGAATAAACATGGAAATATCTACACCACCATCTGTATAAACATGGAGATACCTACAATACCATCTGTATACACATGGAAATATCTACACAGACATCTCTATAAGTATGGAAATATCTACACCGCCATCTGTATAAACATGGAAATATCTACACTGCCATCTGTAGAAAGATGGAAATATCTACACCGCTATCCCTACAAATATGGAAATATCTACACCGCCATCTCTATAAACATGAAAATATCTACACTGCCATCTCCATAAAGATGGAAGTATCTACTCCGCCATGTGTATAAACACGGAAATATCTACACCACCATCTGTGAAACCATGGAAATATCTACACCGCTCTCTGTATAAACATGGAAATATCTACACCGCCATCTGCATGTCCATGGAAAGATCTACGCTGCCATCTGTATAAACATGGAAACATTTACACGGCTATCTGTGTATTGATGGAAATATCAACAACGCCATCTGTACAAACATGGAAATATCTACACCACTATCTCTATAAACATGGAAATATCTGCAGAGCCATCGGTAAAACATGGATATACCTCTACAGTCATCAGTATAAACATGGAAATATCTACAATGCCATCTATATACACATGGAAATATCTACACAGCCATCTGTATAAACATGAAAATATCTACACTGCTATCTCTATAAACATGGAAATATCTACACCGCCATCTCTATAAACATGAAAATATCTACACTGCCATCTCCATATACATGGAACTAACTACTCCGCCATCTGTATAAACATGGAAACATCTACACCGCCATCTGTGTGAATAAGGAAATATCTACAATGCCATCTGTGTAAAGATATAAATATCTGCACCGCGAGCTGTATAAACATGGAAATATCTACATCGCTATCTGTATCATCGTGGAAATACCAACACATCTATCGGTATAAACATGGAAATATCTACAACGCCATCTATATAAACATGGAAATATCTACACCGCTATGTCTATAAACATGGAAATACCTACACCGCTATCTCTATAAACATGGAAATATCTACACCGCTATCTGTATAAACATGGAAATATCTACACCGCTATCTGTATAAACATGGAAATATCTGCACAGCGATCTGTATAAACATGGAAATATCTACACCGCGATCTGTATAAACATGGAAATATCTTCACCACGATCTGTATAAACATGGAAATATCTACACCGCTATCTGTATAAACATGGTAATATCTACACCACCATCTATATAAACATGGAAATATCTACACCGCCATCTGCATAAACATGGAAATATCTACAATGCCATCTGTAGAAAGATGGAAATATCTACAACGCAATCTGTGTAAACATGGAAATATCTACACCGATATCTGTAAAAACATGGAAATATATACACCGCTATCTGTATAAACATGGAAATATCTACACCACTCTGTATAAACATGGAAATATCTACAGCGCCATCTCTATAAACATTGAAATATCTCCACTGCCATCTGTAAAACATGGAAATATCTACACAGTCATCTGAATAAACATGGAAATATCTACACCACCATCTGTATAAACATGGAAATACCTACAATACCATCTGTATACACATGGAAATATGTACACAGACAACTCTATAAGTATGGAAATAACTACACCGCCATCTGTATAAACATGGAAATATCTACACTGCCATCTGTAGAAAGATGGAAATATCTACACCGCTATCTCTATAAATATGGAAATATCTACACCGCCATCTCTATAAACATGAAAATATCTACACTGCCATCTCCATAAAGATGGAAGTATCTACTCCCCCATGTGTATAAACACGGAAACATCTACACCACCATCTGTGAAAACATGGAAATATCTACACCGCTATCTGTATAAACATGGAAATATCTACACCGCCATCTGCATGTCCATGGAAATGTCTACGCTGCCATCTGTATAAACATGGAAATATCTACACGGCCATCTGTGTATAGATGGAATTATCAACAACGCCATCTGTACAAACATGGAAATATCTACAACGCTATCTCTATAAACATGGAAATATCTGCAGAGCCATCGGTAAAACATGGAATTACCTCTACAGTCATCTGTATAAACATGTAAATATCTACACTGCTATCTCTATAAACATGGAAATATCTACACCACCATCTCTATAAACATGAAAATATCTACACTGCCATCTCCATAAACATGGAACTAACTACTCCGCCATCTGTATAAACATGGAAACATCTACACCGCCATCTGTGTGAATAAGGAAATATCTACAATGCCATCTGTATAAAGATATAAATATCTGCACCGCGAGCTGTAGAAACATGGAAATATCTACATCGCTATCTGTATAAACGTAGAAATACCAACACATCTATCGGTATAAACATGGAAATATCTACAACGCCATCTATATAAACATGGATATATCTACACTGCTATGTCTATAAACATGGAAATAACTACACCGCTATCTCTATAAACATGGAAATATCTACACTGCTATCTGTATTAACATGGAAATATCTACAACGCTATCTGTATAAACATGGAAATATCTACACCGCGATCTGTATAAACATGGAAATATCTACACCGTGATCTGTATAAACATGGAAATATCTTCACCATGATCTGTATAAACATGGAAATATCTACACCGCTATCTGTATAAACATGGTAATATCTACACCACCGTCTATATAAACATGGAAGTATCTACACCGCCATCTGCATAAACATGGATACATCTACAATGCCATCTGTAGAAAGATGGAAATATCTACACCGCAATCTGTGTAAACATGGAAATATCTACACCGTTATCTGTAAAACATGGAAATATCTACACCGCTATCTGTATAAACATGGAAATATCTACACCGCGATCTGTATAAACATGGAATATCTACAGCGCCATCTCTATAAACATTGAAATATCTACACTGCCATCTGTAAAAACATGGAAATATCTACACAGTCATCTGAATAAACATGGAAATATCTACACCACCATCTGTATAAACATGGAAATACCTACAATACCACCTGTATACACATGGAAATATCTACACAGACATCTGTATAAGTATGGAAATATCTACACCGCCATCTGTATAAACACGGAAATATCTACACTGCCATCTGTAGAAAGATGGAATTATCTACACCGCTATCTCTATAAATATGGAAATATCTACACCGCCATCTCTATAAACATGAAAATATCTACACTGCCATCTCCATAAAGATGGAAGTATCTACTCCGCCATGTGTATAAACACGGAAATATCTACACCACCATCTGTGAAAACATGGAAATATCTACACCGCTATCTGTATAAACATGGAAATATCTACACCGCCATCTGCATGTCCATGGAAATATCTACGCTGCCATCTGTATAAACATGGAAATATCTAAACGGCCATCTGTGTATAGATGGAAATATCAACATCGCCATCTGTACAAACATGGAAATATCTACACCGCTATCTCTATAAACATGCAAATATCTGCAGAGCCATCGGTAAAACATGGAAATACCTCTACAGTCATCAGTATAAACATGGAAATATCTACAATGCCATCTATATACACATGGAAATAGCTACACCGCCATGTGTATAAACATTAAAATATCTACACTGCTATCTCTATAAACATGGAAATATCTACACCGCCATCTCTATAAACATGAAAATATCTACACTGCCATCTCCATAAACATGGAACTAACTACTCCGCCATCTGTATAAACATGGAAACATCTACACCGCCATCTGTGTGAATAAGGAAATATCTACAACGCCATCTGTATAAAGATATAAATAACTGCACCGCGAGCTGTATAAACATGGAAATATCTACATCGCTATCTGTATCAATGTGGAAATACCAACACATCTATCGGTATAAACATGGAAATATCTACAACGCCATCTATATAAACATGGAAATATCTACACCGCTATGTCTATAAACATGGAAATACCTACACCGCTATCTCTATAAACATGGAAATATCTACACCGCTATCTGTATAAACATGGAAATATCTGCACAGCGATCTGTATAAACATGGAAATATCTACACCGCGATCTGTATAAACATGGTAAAATCTTCACCACGATCTGTATAAACATGGAAATATCTACACCGCTATCTGTATAAACATGGTAATATCTACACCACCATCTATATAAACATGGAAATATCTACACCGCCATCTGCATAAACATGGAAATATCTACAATGCCATCTGTAGAAAGATGGAAATATCTACACCGCAATCTGTGTAAACATGGAAATATCTACACCGATATCTGTAAAAACATGGAAATATCTACACCGCTATCTGTATAAACATGGAAATATCTACAACGCACTCTGTATAAACATGGAAATATCTACAGCGCCATCTCTATAAACATTGAAATATCTTCACTGCCTTCTGTAAAACATGGAAATATCTACACAGTCGTCTGAATAAACATGGAAATATCTACACCACCATCTGTATAAACATGGAGATACCTACAATACCATCTGTATACACATGGAAATATCTACACAGACATCACTATAAGTATGGAAATATCTACACCGCCATCTGTATAAACATGGAAATATCTACACTGCCATCTGTAGAAAGATGGAAATATCTACACCGCTATCTCTACAAATATGGAAATTTCTACACCGCCATCTCTATAAACATGAAAATATCTACACTGCCATCTCCATAAAGATGGAAGTATCTACTCCGCCATGTGTATAAACACGGAAATATCTACACCACCATCTGTGAAAACATGGAAATATCTACACCGCTCTCTGTATAAACATGGAAATATCTACACCGCCATCTGCATGTCCATGGAAAGATCTACGCTGCCATCTGTATAAACATGGAAACATTTACACGGCTATCTGTGTATTGATGGAAATATCAACAACGCCATCTGTACAAACATGGAAATATCTACACCACTATCTCTATAAACATGGAAATATCTGCAGAGCCATCGGTAAAACATGGATATACCTCTACAGTCATCAGTATAAACATGGAAATATCTACAATGCCATCTATATACACATGGAAATATCTACACAGCCATCTGTATAAACATGAAAATATCTACACTGCTATCTCTATAAACATGGAAATATCTACACCGCCATCTCTATAAACATGAAAATATCTACACTGCCATCTCCATAAACATGGAACTAACTACTCCGCCATCTGTATAAACATGGAAACATCTACACCGCCATCTGTGTGAATCAGGAAATATCTACAATGCCATCTGTGTAAAGATATAAATATCTGCACCGCGAGCTGTATAAACATGGAAATATCTACATCGCTATCTGTATCATCGTGGAAATACCAACACATCTATCGGTATAAACATGGAAATATCTACAACGCCATCTATATAAACATGGAAATATCTACACCGCTATGTCTATAAACATGGAAATACCTACACCGCTATCTCTATAAACATGGAAATATCTACACCGCTATCTGTATAAACATGGAAATATCTACACCGCTATCTGTATAAACATGGAAATATCTGCACAGCGATCTGTATAAACATGGAAATATCTACACCGCGATCTTTATAAACATGGTAATATCTACACCACCATCTATATAAACTTGGAAATATGTACACCGCCATCTGCATAAACATGGAAATATCTACAATGCCATCTGTAGAAAGATGGAAATATCTACACCGCAATCTGTGTAAACATGGAAATATCTACACCGATATCTGTAAAAACATGGAAATATATACACCGCTATCTGTATAAACATGGAAATATCTACACCACTCTGTATAAACATGGAAATATCTACAGCGCCATCTCTATAAACATTGAAATATCTCCACTGCCATCTGTAAAACATGGAAATATCTACACAGTCATCTGAATAAACATGGAAATATCTACACCACCATCTGTATAAACATGGAAATACCTACAATACCATCTGTATACACATGGAAATATGTACACAGACAACTCTATAAGTATGGAAATAACTACACCTCCATCTGTATAAACATGGAAATATCTACACTGCCATCTGTAGAAAGATGGAAATATCTACACCGCTATCTCTATAAATATGGAAATATCTACACCGCCATCTCTATAAACATGAAAATATCTACACTGCCATCTCCATAAAGATGGAAGTATCTACTCCCCCATGTGTATAAACACGGAAACATCTACACCACCATCTGTGAAAACATGGAAATATCTACACCGCTATCTGTATAAACATGGAAATATCTACACCGCCATCTGCATGTCCATGGAAATATCTACGCTGCCATCTGTATAAACATGGAAATATCTACACGGCCATCTGTGTATAGATGGAATTATCAACAACGCCATCTGTACAAACATGGAAATATCTACACCGCTATCTCTATAAACATGGAAATATCTGCAGAGCCATCGGTAAAACATGGAATTACCTCTACAGTCATCTGTATAAACATGTAAATATCTACACTGCTATCTCTATAAACATGGAAATATCTACACCGCCATCTCTATAAACATGAAAATATCTACACTGCCATCTCCATCAACATGGAACTAACTACTCCGCCATCTGTATAAACATGGAAACATCTACACCGCCATCTGTGTGAATAAGGAAATATCTACAATGCCATCTGTATAAAGATATAAATATCTGCACCGCGAGCTGTATAAACATGGAAATATCTACATCGCTATCTGTATAAACGTAGAAATACCAACACATCTATCGGTATAAACATGGAAATATCTACAACGCCATCTATATAAACATGGATATATCTACACTGCTATGTCTATAAACATGGAAATACCTACACCGCTATCTCTATAAACATGGAAATATCTACACTGCTATCTGTATTAACATGGAAATATCTACAACGCTATCTGTATAAACATGGAAATATCTACACCGCGATCTGTATAAACATGGAAATATCTACACCGTGATCTGTATAAACATGGAAATATCTTCACCATGATCTGTATAAACATGGAAATATCTACACCGCTATCTGTATAAACATGGTAATATCTACACCACCGTCTATATAAACATGGAAGTATCTACACCGCCATCTGCATAAACATGGATACATCTACAATGCCATCTGTAGAAAGATGGAAATATCTACACCGCAATCTGTGTAAACATGGAAATATCTACACCGTTATCTGTAAAACATGGAAATATCTACACCGCTATCTGTATAAACATGGAAATATCTACACCGCGATCTGTATAAACATGGAATATCTACAGCGCCATCTCTATAAACATTGAAATATCTACACTGCCATCTGTAAAAACATGGAAATATCTACACAGTCATCTGAATAAACATGGAAATATCTACACCACCATCTGTATAAACATGGAAATACCTACAATACCATCTGTATACACATGGAAATATCTACACAGACATCTGTATAAGTATGGAAATATCTACACCGCCATCTGTATAAACATGGAAATATCTACACTGCCATCTGTAGAAAGATGGAATTATCTACACCGCTATCTCTATAAATATGGAAATATCTACACCGCCATCTCTATAAACATGAAAATATCTACACTGCCATCTCCATAAAGATGGAAGTATCTACTCCGCCATGTGTATAAACACGGAAATATCTACACCACCATCTGTGAAAACATGGAAATATCTACACCGCTATCTGTATAAACATGGAAACATCTACACCGCCATCTGCATGTCCATGGAAATATCTACGCTGCCATCTGTATAAACATGGAAATATCTACACGGCCATCTGTGTATAGATGGAAATATCAACATCGCCATCTGTACAAACATGGAAATATCTACACCGCTATCTCTATAAACATGGAAATATCTGCACGGCCATCTGTAAAACATGGAAATAACTCTACAGTCATCTGTATAAACATGGAAATATCTACAATGCCAACTGTATACACATGGAAATATCTACACAGCGATCTGTTTAAGCATGTAAATATCTACACTGCTATCTCTATAAACATGGAAATATCTACACCGCCATCTCTATAAACATGAAAATATCTACACTGCCATCTCCATAAACATGGAACTAACTACTCCGCCATCTGTATAAACATGGAAATATCTACACCGCCATCTGTGTGAATAAGGAAATATCTACAATGCCATCTGTATAAAGATATAAATCTCTGCACCGGGAGCTGTATAAACATGGAAATATCTACATCGCTATCTGTATAAACGTGGAAATACCAACACATCTATCGGTATAAACATGGAAATATCTACAACGCCATCTATATAAACATGGAAATATCTACACTGCTATGTCTATAAACATGGAAATACCTACACCGCTATCTCTATTAACATGGAAATATCTACACCGCTATCTGTATAAACATGGAAATATCTACACCGCTATCTGTATAAACATGGAAATATGTACACAGCGATCTGTATAAACATGGAAATATCTACTCCGCGATCTGTATAAACATGGAAATATCTTCACCACGATCTGTATAAACATGGAAATATCTACACCGCTATTTGTATAAACATGGTAATACCTACACTACCATCTATATAAACATGGAAATATCTACACCGCCATCTGCATAAACATGGAAATATCTACAATGCCATCTGTAGAAAGATGGAAATATCTACACCGCAATCTGTGTAAACATGGAAATATCTACACCGATATCTGTAAAAACATGGAAATATCTACACCGCTATCTGTATAAACATGGAAATACCTACACGGCGATCTGTATAAACATGGAAATATCTACAGCGCCATCTCTATAAACATTGAAATATCTACACTGCCATCTGTAAAACATGGAAATATCTACACAGTCATCTGAATAAACATGGAAATATCTACACCACCATCTGTATAAACATGGACATACCTACAATACCATCTGTATACACATGGAAATATCTACACAGACATCTCTATAAGTATGGAAATATCTACACCGCCATCTGTATAAACATGGAGATATCTACACTGCCATCTGTTGAAAGATGGAAATATCTACACCGCGATCTGTATAAACATGGAAATATCTTCACCACGATCTGTATAAACATGGAAATATCTACACCGCTATCTGTATAAACATGGTAATATCTACACCACCATCTATATAAACATGGAAATATCTACACCGCCATCTGCATAAACATGGAAATATCTACAATGCCATCTGCAGAAAGATGGAAATATCTACACCGCAATCTGTGTAAACATGGAAATATCTACACCGATATCTGTAAAAACATGGAAATATATACACCGCTATCTGTATAAACATGGAAATATCTACACCACTCTGTATAAACATGGAAATATCTACAGAGCCATCTCTATAAACATTGAAATATCTCCACTGCCATCTGTAAAACATGGAAATATCTACACAGTTATCTGAATAAACATGGAAATATCTACACCACCATCTGTATAAACATGGAAATACCTACAATACCATCTGTATACACATGGAAATATGTACACAGACAACTCTATAATTATGGAAATAACTACACCGCCATCTGTATAAACATGGAAATATCTACACTGCCATCTGTAGAAAGATGGAAATATCTACACCGCTATCTCTATAAATATGGAAATATCTACACCGCCATCTCTATAAACATGAAAATATCTACAATGCCATCTCCATAAAGATGGAAGTATCTACTCCCCCATGTGTATAAACACGGAAACATCTACACCACCATCTGTGAAAACATGGAAATATCTACACCGCTATCTCTATAAACATGGAAATATCTGCAGAGCCATCGGTAAAACATGGAATTACCTCTACAGTCATCTGTATAAACATGTAAATATCTACACTGCTATCTCTATAAACATGGAAATATCTACACCGCCATCTCTATAAACATGAAAATATCTACACTGCCATCTCCATAAACATGGAACTAACTACTCCGCCATCTGTATAAACATGGAAACATCTACACCGCCATCTGTGTGAATAAGGAAATATCTACAATGCCATCTGTATAAAGATATAAATATCTGCACCGCGAGCTGTATAAACATGGAAATATCTACATCGCTATCTGTATAAACGTAGAAATACCAACACATCTATCGGTATAAACATGGAAATATCTACAACGCCATCTATATAAACATGGATATATCTACACTGCTATGTCTATAAACATGGAAATACCTACACCGCTATCTCTATAAACATGGAAATATCTACACTGCTATCTGTATTAACATGGAAATATCTACAACGCTATCTGTATAAACATGGAAATATCTACACCGCGATCTGTATAAACATGGAAATATCTACACCGTGATCTGTATAAACATGGAAATATCTTCACCATGATCTGTATAAACATGGAAATATCTACACCGCTATCTGTATAAACATGGTAATATCTACACCACCGTCTATATAAACATGGAAGTATCTACACCGCCATCTGCATAAACATGGATACATCTACAATGCCATCTGTAGAAAGATGGAAATATCTACACCGCAATCTGTGTAAACATGGAAATATCTACACCGTTATCTGTAAAACATGGAAATATCTACACCGCTATCTGTATAAACATGGAAATATCTACACCGCGATCTGTATAAACATGGAATATCTACAGCGCCATCTCTATAAACATTGAAATATCTACACTGCCATCTGTAAAAACATGGAAATATCTACACAGTCATCTGAATAAACATGGAAATATCTACACCACCATCTGTATAAACATGGAAATACCTACAATACCATCTGTATACACATGGAAATATCTACAAAGACATCTGTATAAGTATGGAAATATCTACACCGCCATCTGTATAAACATGGAAATATCTACACTGCCATCTGTAGAAAGATGGAATTATCTACACCGCTATCTCTATAAATATGGAAATATCTACACCGCCATCTCTATAAACATGAAAATATCTACACTGCCATCTCCATAAAGATGGAAGTATCTACTCCGCCATGTGTATAAACACGGAAATATCTACACCACCATCTGTGAAAACATGGAAATATCTACACAGCTATCTGTATAAACATGGAAATATCTACACTGCCATCTGCATGTCCACGGAAATATCTACGCTGCCATCTGTATAAACATGGAAATATCTACACGGCCATCTGTGTATAGATGGAAATATCAACATCGCCATCTGTACAAACATGGAAATATCTACACCGCTATCTCTATAAACATGGAAATATCTGCAGAGCCATCGGTAAAACATGGAAATACCTCTACAGTCATCAGTATAAACATGGAATTATCTGCAGAGCCATCGGTAAAACATGGAAATACCTCTACAGTCATCAGTATAAACATGGAAATATCTACAATGCCATCTATATACACATGGAAATAGCTACACAGCCATCTGTATAAACATTAAAATATCTACACTGCTATCTCTATAAACATGGAAACATCTACACCGCCATCTGTGTGAATAAGGAAATATCTACAACGCCATCTGTATAAAGATATAAATATCTGCACCGCGAGCTGTATAAACATGGAAATATCTACATCGCTATCTGTATCAATGTGGAAATACCAACACATCTATCGGTATAAACATGGAAATATCTACAACGCCATCTATATAAACATGGAAATATCTACACCGCTATGTCTATAAACATGGAAATACCTACACCGCTATCTCTATAAACATGGAAATATCTACACCGCTATCTGTATAAACATGGAAATATCTGCACAGCGATCTGTATAAACATGGAAATATCTACACCGCGATCTGTATAAACATGGAAATATCTTCACCACGATCTGTATAAACATGGAAATATCTACACCGCTATCTGTATAAACATGGTAATATCTACACCACCATCTATATAAACATGGAAATATCTACACCGCCATCTGCATAAACATGGAAATATCTACAATGCCATCTGTAGAAAGATGGAAATATTTACACCGCAATCTGTGTAAACATGGAAATATCTACACCGATATCTGTAAAAACATGGAAATATATACACCGCTATCTGTATAAACATGGAAATATCTACACCGCACTCTGTATAAACATGGAAATATCTACAGCGCCATCTCTATAAACATTGAAATATCTTCACTGCCTTCTGTAAAACATGGAAATATCTACACAGTCGTCTGAATAAACATGGAAATATCTACACCACCATCTGTATAAACATGGAGATACCTACAATACCATCTGTATACACATGGAAATATCTACACAGACATCTCTATAAGTATGGAAATATCTACACCGCCATCTGTATAAACATGGAAATATCTACACTGCCATCTGTAGAAAGATGGAAATATCTACACCGCTATCTCTACAAATATGGAAATTTCTACACCGCCATCTCTATAAACATGAAAATATCTACACTGCCATCTCCATAAAGATGGAAGTATCTACTCCGCCATGTGTATAAACACGGAAATATCTACACCACCATCTGTGAAAACATGGAAATATCTACACCGCTCTCTGTATAAACATGGAAATATCTACACCGCCATCTGCATGTCCATGGAAAGATCTACGCTGCCATCTGTATAAACATGGAAACATTTACACGGCTATCTGTGTATTGATGGAAATATCAACAACGCCATCTGTACAAACATGGAAATATCTACACCACTATCTCTATAAACATGGAAATATCTGCAGAGCCATCGGTAAAACATGGATATACCTCTACAGTCATCAGTATAAACATGGAAATATCTACAATGCCATCTATATACACATGGAAATATCTACACAGCCATCTGTATAAACATGAAAATATCTACACTGCTATCTCTATAAACATGGAAATATCTACATCGCCATCTCTATAAACATGAAAATATCTACACTGCCATCTCCATAAACATGGAACTAACTACTCCGCCATCTGCATAAACATGGAAACATCTACACCGCCATCTGTGTGAATAAGGAAATATCTACAATGCCATCTGTATAAAGATATAAATATCTGCACCGCGAGCTGTATAAACATGGAAATATCTACATCGCTATCTGCATAAACGTGGAAATACCAACACATCTATCGGTATAAACATGGAAATATCTACAACGCCATCTATATAAACATGGAAATATCTACACTGCTATGTCTATAAACATGGAAATACCTACACCGCTATCTCTATTAACATGGAAATATCTACACCGCTATCTATATAAACATGGAAATATCTACACCGCTATCTGTATAAACATGGAAATATTTACACAGCGATCTGTATAAACATGGTAATATCTACACTACCATCTATATAAACATGGAAATATCTACACCGCCATCTGCATAAACATGGAAATATCTACAATGCCATCTGTAGAAAGATGGAAATATCTACACCGCAATCTGTGTAAACATGGAAATATCTACACCGATATCTGTAAAAACATGGAAATATCTACACCGCTATCTGTATAATCATGGAAATAACTACACCGCGATCTGTATAAACATGGAAATATCTACAGCGCCATCTCTATACACATTGAAATATCTACACTGCCATATGTAAAACATGGAAATATCTACACAGTCGTCTGAATAAACATGGAAATATCTACACCACCATCTGTATAAACATGGAGATACCTACAATACCATCTGTATACACATGGAAATATCTAAACAGACTTCTCTATAAGTATGGAAATATCTACACCGCCATCTGTATAAACATGGAAATATCTACACTGCCATCTGTAGAAAGATGGAAATATCTACACCGCTATCTCTACAAATATGGAAATATCTACACCGCCATCTCTATAAACATGAAAATATCTACACTGCCATCTCCATAAAGATGGAAGTATCTAATCCGCCATGTGTATAAACACGGAAATATCTACACCACCATCTGTGAAAACATGGATATATCTACACCGCTCTCTGTATAAACATGGAAATATCTACACCGCCATCTGCATGTCCATGGAAAGATCTACGCTGCCATCTGTATAAACATGGAAACATTTACACGGCTATCTGTGTATTGATGGAAATATCAACAACGCCATCTGTACAAACATGGAAATATCTACACCACTATCTCTATAAACATGGAAATATCTGCAGAGCCATCGGTAAAACATGGATATACCTCTACAGTCATCAGTATAAACATGGAAATATCTACAATGCCATCTATATACACATGGAAATATCTACACAGCCATCTGTATAAACATGAAAATATCTACACTGCTATCTCTATAAACATGGAAATATCTACACCGCCATCTCTATAAACATGAAAATATCTACACTGCCATCTCCATAAACATGGACCTAACTACTCCGCCATCTGTATAAACATGGAAACATCTACACCGCCATCTGTGTGAATCAGGAAATATCTACAATGCCATCTATGTAAAGATATAAATATCTGCACCGCGAGCTGTATAAACATGGAAATATCTACATCGCTATCTGCATCATCGTGGAAATACCAACACATCTATCGGTATAAACATGGAAATATCTACAACGCCATCTATATAAACATGGAAATATCTACACCGCTATGTCTATAAACATGGAAATACCTACACCGCTATCTCTATAAACATGGAAATATCTACACCGCTATCTGTATAAACATGGAAATATCTACACCGCTATCTGTATAAACATGGAAATATCTGCACAGCGATCTGTATAAACATGGAAATATCTACACCGCGATCTGTATAAACATGGAAATATCTTCACCACGATCTGTATAAACATGGAAATATCTACACCGCTATCTGTATAAACATGGTAATATCTACACCACCATCTATATAAACATGGAAATATCTACACCGCCATCTGCATAAACATGGAAATATCTACAATGCCATCTGTAGAAAGATGGAAATATCTACACCGCAATCTGTGTAAACATGGAAATATCTACACCGATATCTGTAAAAACATGGAAATATATACACCGCTATCTGTATAAACATGGAAATATCTACACCACTCTGTATAAACATGGAAATATCTACAGCGCCATCTCTATAAACATTGAAATATCTCCACTGCCATCTGTAAAACATGGAAATATCTACACAGTCATCTGAATAAACATGGAAATATCTACACCACCATCTGTATAAACATGGAAATACCTACAATACCATCTGTATACACATGGAAATATGTACACAGACAACTCTATAAGTATGGAAATAACTACACCGCCATCTGTATAAACATGGAAATATCTACACTGCCATCTGTAGAAAGATGGAAATATCTACACCGCTATCTCTATAAATACGGAAATATCTACACCGCCATCTCTATAAACATGAAAATATCTACACTGCCATCTCCATAAAGATGGAAGTATCTACTCCCCCATGTGTATAAACACGGAAACATCTACACCACCATCTGTGAAAACATGGAAATATCTACACAGCTATCTGTATAAACATGGAAATATCTACACCGCCATCTGCATGTCCATGGAAATATCTACGCTGCCATCTGTATAAACATGGAAATATCTACACGGCCATCTGTGTATAGATGGAATTATCAACAACGCCATCTGTACAAACATGGAAATATCTCCACCGCTATCTCTATAAACATGGAAATATCTGCAGAGCCATCGGTAAAACATGGAATTACCTCTACAGTCATCTGTATAAACATGTAAATATCTACACTGCTATCTCTATAAACATGGAAATATCTACACCGCCATCTCTATAAACATGAAAATATCTACACTGCCATCTCCATAAACATGGAACTAACTACTCCGCCATCTGTATAAACATGGAAACATCTACACCGCCATCTGTGTGAATGAGGAAATATCTACAATGCCATCTGTATAAAGATATAAATATCTGCACCGCGAGCTGTATAAACATGGAAATATCTACATCGCTATCTGTATAAACGTAGAAATACCAACACATATATCGGTATAAACATGGAAATATCTACAACGCCATCTATATAAACATGGATATATCTACACTGCTATGTCTATAAACAAGGAAATACCTACACCGCTATCTCTATAAACATGGAAATATCTACACTGCTATCTGTATTAACATGGAAATATCTACAACGCTATCTGTATAAACATGGAAATATCTACACCGCGATCTGTATAAACATGGAAATATCTACACCGTGATCTGTATAAACATGGAAATATCTTCACCATGATCTGTATAAACATGGAAATATCTACACCGCTATCTGTATAAACATGGTAATATCTACACCACCGTCTATATAAACATGGAAGTATCTACACCGCCATCTGCATAAACATGGATACATCTACAATGCCATCTGTAGAAAGATGGAAATATCTACACCGCAATCTGTGTAAACATGGAAATATCTACACCGTTATCTGTAAAACATGGAAATATCTACACCGCTATCTGTATAAACATGGAAATATCTACACCGCGATCTGTATAAACATGGAATATCTACAGCGCCATCTCTATAAACATTGAAATATCTACACTGCCATCTGTAAAAACATGGAAATATCTACACAGTCATCTGAATAAACATGGAAATATCTACACCACCATCTGTATAAACATGGAAATACCTACAATACCATCTGTATACACATGGAAATATCTACACAGACATCTGTATAAGTATGGAAATATCTACACCGCCATCTGTATAAACATGGAAATATCTACACTGCCATCTGTAGAAAGATGGAATTATCTACACCGCTATCTCTATAAATATGGAAATATCTACACCGCCATCTCTATAAACATGAAAATATCTACACTGCCATCTCCATAAAGATGGAAGTATCTACTCCGCCATGTGTATAAACACGGAAATATCTACACCACCATCTGTGAAAACATGGAAATATCTACACCGCTATCTGTATAAACATGGAAATATCTACACCGCCATCTGCATGTCCATGGAAAGATCTACGCTGCCATCTGTATAAACATGGAAATATCTACACGGCCATCTGTGTATAGATGGAAATATCAACATCGCCATCTGTACAAACATGGAAATATCTACACCGCTATCTCTATAAACATGGAAATATCTGCAGAGCCATCGGTAAAACATGGAAATACCTCTACAGTCATCAGTATAAACATGGAAATATCTACAATGCCATCTATATACACATGGAAATAGCTACACAGCCATCTGTATAAACATTAAAATATCTACACTGCTATCTCTATAAACATGGAAATATCTACACCGCCATCTCTATAAACATGAAAATATCTACACTGCCGTCTCCATAAACATGGAATTAACTACTCCGCCATCTGTATAAACATGGAAACATCTACACCGCCATCTGTGTGAATAAGGAAATATCTACAACGCCATCTGTATAAAGATATAAATATCTGCACCGCGAGCTGTATAAACATGGAAATATCTACATCGCTATCTGTATCAACGTGGAAATACCAACACATCTATCGGTATAAACATGGAAATATCTACAACGCCATCTATATAAACATGGAAATATCTACACCGCTATGTCTATAAACATGGAAATACCTACACCGCTATCTCTATAAACATGGAAATATCTACACCGCTATCTGTATAAACATGGAAATATCTGCACAGCGATCTGTATAAACATGGAAATATCTACACCGCGATCTGTATAAACATGGAAATATCTTCACCACGATCTGTATAAACATGGAAATATCTACACCGCTATCTGTATAAACATGGTAATATCTACACCACCATCTATATAAACATGGAAATATCTACACCGCCATCTGCATAAACATGGAAATATCTACAATGCCATCTGTAGAAAGATGGAAATATCTACACCGCAATCTGTCTAAACATGGAAATATCTACACCGATATCTGTAAAAACATGGAAATAACTACACCGCTATCTGTATAAACATGGAAATATCTACACCACACTCTGTATAAACATGGAAATATCTACAGCGACATCTCTATAAACATTGAAATATCTACACTGCCTTCTGTAAAACATGGAAATATCTACACAGTCATCTGAATAAACATGGAAATATCTACACCACAATCGGTATAAACATGGAAATACCTACAATACCATCTGTATACACATGGAAATATGAACACAGACAACTCTATAAGTATGGAAATATCTACACCGCCATCTGTATAAACATGGAAATATCTTCACTGCCATCTGTAGAAAGATGGAAAAATCTACACCGCTATCTCTATAAATATGGAAATATCTACACCGCCATCTCTATAAACATGAAAATATCTACACTGCCATCTCCAGAAAGATGGAAGTATCTACTCTGCCATGTGTATAAACACGGAAATATCCACACCACCATCTGTGAAAACATGGAAATATCTACACCGCTATCTGTATAAACATGGAAATATCTACACCGCAATCTGCATGTCCATGGAAATATCTACGCTGCCATCTGTATAAACATGGAAATATCTACACGGCCATCTGTGTATAGATGGAAATATCAACATCGCCATCTGTACAAACATGGAAATATCTACACCGCTATCTCTATAAACATGGAAATATCTGCACAGCCATCTGTAAAACATGGAAATAACTCTACAGTCATCTGTATAAACATGGAAATATCTACAATGCCAACTGTATACACATGGAAATATCTACACAGCCATCTGTATAAACATGTAAATATCTACACTGCTATCTCTATAAACATGGAAATATCTACACCGCCATCTCTATAAACCTGAAAATATCTACACTGCCATCTCCATAAACATGGAACTAACTACTCCGCCATCTGTATAAACATGGAAACATCTACACAGCCATCTGTGTGAATAAGGAAATATCTACAATGCCATCTGTATAAAGATATAAATATCTGCACCGCGAGCTGTATAAACATGGAAATATCTACATCGCTATCTGTATAAACGTGGAAATACCAACACATCTATCGGTATAAACATGGAAATATCTACAACGCCATCTATATAAACATGGAAATATCTACACTGCTATGTCTATAAACATGGAAATACCTACACCGCTATCTCTATTAACATGGAAATATCTACACCGCTATCTGTATAAACATGGAAATATCTACACCGCTATCTGTATAAACATGGAAATATTTACACAGCGATCTGTATAAACATGGAAATATCTACTCCGCGATCTGTATAAACATGGAAATATCTTCACCACGATCTGTATAAACATGGAAATATCTACACCGCTATCTGTATAAACATGGTAATATCTACACTACCATCTATATAAACATGGAAATATCTACACCGCCATCTGCATAAACATGGAAATATCTACAATGCCATCTGTATAAAGATGGAAATATCTACACCGCAATCTGTGTAAACATGGAAATATCTACACCGATATCTGTAAAAACATGGAAATATCTACACCGCTATCTGTATAAACATGGAAATAACTACACCGCGATCTGTATAAACATGGAAATATCTACAGCGCCATCTCTATAAACATTGAAATATCTACACTGCCATATGTAAAACATGGAAATATCTACACAGTCGTCTGAATAAACATGGAAATATCTACACCAACATCTGTATAAACATGGAGATACCTACAATACCATCTGTATACACATGGAAATATCTACACAGACATCTCTATAAGTATGGAAATATCTACACCGCCATCTGTATAAACATGGAAATATCTACACTGCCATCTGTAGAAAGATGGAAATATCTACACCGCTATCCCTACAAATATGGAAATATCTACACCGCCATCTCTATAAACATGAAAATATCTACACTGCCATCTCCATAAAGATGGAAGTATCTACTCCGCCATGTGTATAAACACGGAAATATCTACACCACCATCTGTGAAAACATGGAAATATCTACACCGCTCTCTGTATAAACATGGAAATATCTACACCGCCATCTGCATGTCCATGGAAAGATCTACGCTGCCATCTGTATAAACATGGAAACATTTACACGACTATCTGTGTATTGATGGAAATATCAACAACGCCATCTGTACAAACATGGAAATATCTACACCACTATCTCTATAAACATGGAAATATCTGCAGAGCCATCGGTAAAACATGGTTATACCTCTACAGTCATCAGTATAAACATGGAAATATCTACAATGCCATCTATATACACATGGAAATATCTACACAGCCATCTGTATAAACATGAAAATATCTACACTGCTATCTCTATAAACATGGAAATATCTACACCGCCATCTCTATAAACATGAAAATATCTACACTGCCATCTCCATAAACATGGAACTAACTACTCCGCCATCTGTATAAACATGGAAACATCTACACCGCCATCTGTGTGAATCAGGAAATATCTACAATGCCATCTGTGTAAAGATATAAATATCTGCACCGCGAGCTGTATAAACATGGAAATATCTACATCGCTATCTGTATCATCGTGGAAATACCAACACATCTATCGGTATAAACATGGAAATATCTACAACGCCATCTATATAAACATGGAAATATCTACACCGCTATGTCTATAAACATGGAAATACCTACACCGCTATCTCTATAAACATGGAAATATCTACACCGCTATCTGTATAAACATGGAAATATCTACACCGCTATCTGTATAAACATGGAAATATCTGCACAGCGATCTGTATAAACATGGAAATATCTACACCGCGATCTGTATAAACATGGAAATATCTTCACCACGATCTGTATAAACATGGAAATATCTACACCGCTATCTGTATAAACATGGTAATATCTACACCACCATCTATATAAACATGGAAATATCTACACCGCCATCTGCATAAACATGGAAATATCTACAATGCCATCTGTATAAAGATGGAAATATCTACACCGCAATCTGTGTAAACATGGAAATATCTACACCGATATCTGTAAAAACATGGAAATATATACACCGCTATCTGTATAAACATGGAAATATCTACACCACTCTGTATAAACATGGAAATATCTACAGCGCCATCTCTATAAACATTGAAATATCTCCACTGCCATCTGTAAAACATGGAAATATCTACACAGTCATCTGAATAAACATGGTAATATCTACACCACCATCTGTATAAACATGGAAATACCTACAATACCATCTGTATACACATGTAAATATGTACACAGACAACTCTATAAGTATGGAAATAACTACACCGCCATCTGTATAAACATGGAAATATCTACACTGCCATCTGTAGAAAGATGGAAATATCTACACCGCTATCTCTATAAATATGGAAATATCTACACCGCCATCTCTATAAACATGAAAATATCTACACTGCCATCTCCATAAAGATGGAAGTATCTACTCCCCCATGTGTATAAACACGGAAACATCTACACCACCATCTGTGAAAACATGGAAATATCTACACCGCTATCTGTATAAACATGGAAATATCTACACCGCCATTTGCATGTCCATGGAAATATCTACGCTGCCATCTGTATAAACATGGAAATATCTACACGGCCATCTGTGTATAGATGGAATTATCAACAACGCCATCTGTACAAACATGGAAATATCTACACCGCTATCTCTATAAACATGGAAATATCTGCAGAGCCATCGGTAAAACATGGAATTACCTCTACAGTCATCTGTATAAACATGTAAATATCTACACTGCTATCTCTATAAACATGGAAATATCTACACCACCATCTCTATAAACATGAAAATATCTACACTGCCATCTCCATAAACATGGAACTAACTACTCCGCCATCTGTATAAACATGGAAACATCTACACCGCCATCTGTGTGAATAAGGAAATATCTACAATGCCATCTGTATAAAGATATAAATATCTGCACCGCGAGCTGTATAAACATGGAAATATCTACATCGCTATCTGTATAAACGTAGAAATACCAACACATCTATCGGTATAAACATGGAAATATCTACAACGCCATCTATATAAACATGGATATATCTACACTGCTATGTCTATAAACATGGAAATAACTACACCGCTATCTCTATAAACATGGAAATATCTACACTGCTATCTGTATTAACATGGAAATATCTACAACGCTATCTGTATAAACATGGAAATATCTACACCGCGATCTGTATAAACATGGAAATATCTACACCGTGATCTGTATAAACATGGAAATATCTTCACCATGATCTGTATAAACATGGAAATATCTACACCGCTATCTGTATAAACATGGTAATATCTACACCACCGTCTATATAAACATGGAAGTATCTACACCGCCATCTGCATAAACATGGATACATCTACAATGCCATCTGTAGAAAGATGGAAATATCTACACCGCAATCTGTGTAAACATGGAAATATCTACACCGTTATCTGTAAAACATGGAAATATCTACACCGCTATCTGTATAAACATGGAAATATCTACACCGCGATCTGTATAAACATGGAATATCTACAGCGCCATCTCTATAAACATTGAAATATCTACACTGCCATCTGTAAAAACATGGAAATATCTACACAGTCATCTGAATAAACATGGAAATATCTACACCACCATCTGTATAAACATGGAAATACCTACAATACCATCTGTATACACATGGAAATATCTACACAGACATCTGTATAAGTATGGAAATATCTACACCGCCATCTGTATAAACATGGAAATATCTACACTGCCATCTGTAGAAAGATGGAATTATCTACACCGCTATCTCTATAAATATGGAAATAACTACACCGCCATCTCTATAAACATGAAAATATCTACACTGCCATCTCCATAAAGATGGAAGTATCTACTCCGCCATGTGTATAAACACGGAAATATCTACACCACCATCTGTGAAAACATGGAAATATCTACACCGCTATCTGTATAAACATGGAAATATCTACACCGCCATCTGCATGTCCATGGAAATATCTACGCTGCCATCTGTATAAACATGGAAATATCTACACGGCCATCTGTGTATAGATGGAAATATCAACATCGCCATCTGTACAAACATGGAAATATCTACACCGCTATCTCTATAAACATGGAAATATCTGCAGAGCCATCGGTAAAACATGGAAATACCTCTACAGTCATCAGTATAAACATGGAAATATCTACAATGCCATCTATATACACATGGAAATAGCTACACAGCCATCTGTATAAACATTAAAATATCTACACTGCTATCTCTATAAACATGGAAATATCTACACCGCCATCTCTATAAACATGAAAATATCTACACTGCCATCTCCATAAACATGGAACTAACTATTCCGCCATCTGTATAAACATGGAAACATCTACACCGCCATCTGTGTGAATAAGGAAATATCTACAACGCCATCTGTATAAAGATATAAATATCTGCACCGCGAGCTGTATAAACATGGAAATATCTACATCGCTATCTGTATCAATGTGGAAATACCAACACATCTATCGGTATAAACATGGAAATATCTACAACGCCATCTATATAAACATGGAAATATCTACACCGCTATGTCTATAAACATGGAAATACCTACACCGCTATCTCTATAAACATGGAAATATCTACACCGCTATCTGTATAAACATGGAAATATCTGCACAGCGATCTGTATAAACATGGAAATATCTACACCGCGATCTGTATAAACATGGAAAAATCTTCACCACGATCTGTATAAACATGGAAATATCTACACCGCTATCTGTATAAACATGGTAATATCTACACCACCATCTATATAAACATGGAAATATCTACACCGCCATCTGCATAAACATGGAAATATCTACAATGCCATCTGTAGAAAGATGGAAATATCTACACCGCAATCTGTGTAAACATGGAAATATCTACACCGATATCTGTAAAAACATGGAAATATATACACCGCTATCTGTATAAACATGGAAATATCTACACCGCACTCTGTATAAACATGGAAATATCTACAGCGCCATCTCTATAAACATTGAAATATCTTCACTGCCTTCTGTAAAACATGGAAATATCTACACAGTCGTCTGAATAAACATGGAAATATCTACACCACCATCTGTATAAACATGGAGATACCTACAATACCATCTGTATACACATGGAAATATCTACACAGACATCTCTATAAGTATGGAAATATCTACACCGCCATCTGTATAAACATGGAAATATCTACACTGCCATCTGTAGAAAGATGGAAATATCTACACCGCTATCTCTACAAATATGGAAATTTCTACACCGCCATCTCTATAAACATGAAAATATCTACACTGCCATCTCCATAAAGATGGAAGTATCTACTCCGCCATGTGTATAAACACGGAAATATCTACACCACCATCTGTGAAAACATGGAAATATCTACACCGCTCTCTGTATAAACATGGAAATATCTACACCGCCATCTGCATGTCCATGGAAAGATCTACGCTGCCATCTGTATAAACATGGAAACATTTACACGGCTATCTGTGTATTGATGGAAATATCAACAACGCCATCTGTACAAACATGGAAATATCTACACCACTATCTCTATAAACATGGAAATATCTGCAGAGCCATCGGTAAAACATGGATATACCTCTACAGTCATCAGTATAAACATGGAAATATCTACAATGCCATCTATATACACATGGAAATATCTACACAGCCATCTGTATAAACATGAAAATATCTACACTGCTATCTCTATAAACATGGAAATATCTACACCGCCATCTCTATAAACATGAAAATATCTACACTGCCATCTCCATAAACATGGAACTAACTACTCCGCCATCTGTATAAACATGGAAACATCTACACCGCCATCTGTGTGAATCAGGAAATATCTACAATGCCATCTGTGTAAAGATATAAATATCTGCACCGCGAGCTGTATAAACATGGAAATATCTACATCGCTATCTGTATCATCGTGGAAATACCAACACATCTATCGGTATAAACATGGAAATATCTACAACGCCATCTATATAAACATGGAAATATCTACACCGCTATGTCTATAAACATGGAAATACCTACACCGCTATCTCTATAAACATGGAAATATCTACACCGCTATCTGTATAAACATGGAAATATCTACACCGCTATCTGTATAAACATGGAAATATCTGCACAGCGATCTGTATAAACATGGAAATATCTACACCGCGATCTTTATAAACATGGAAATATCTTCACCACGATCTGTATAAACATGGAAATATCTACACCACTATCTGTATAAACATGGTAATATCTACACCACCATCTATATAAACTTGGAAATATCTACACCGCCATCTGCATAAACATGGAAATATCTACAATGCCATCTGTAGAAAGATGGAAATATCTACACCGCAATCTGTGTAAACATGGAAATATCTACACCGATATCTGTAAAAACATGGAAATATATACACCGCTATCTGTATAAACATGGAAATATCTACACCACTCTGTATAAACATGGAAATATCTACAGCGCCATCTCTATAAACATTGAAATATCTCCACTGCCATCTGTAAAACATGGAAATATCTACACAGTCATCTGAATAAACATGGAAATATCTACACCACCATCTGTATAAACATGGAAATACCTACAATACCATCTGTATACACATGGAAATATGTACACAGACAACTCTATAAGTGTGGAAATAACTACACCGCCATCTGTATAAACATGGAAATATCTACACTGCCATCTGTAGAAAGATGGAAATATCTACACCGCTATCTCTATAAATATGGAAATATCTACACCGCCATCTCTATAAACATGAAAATATCTACACTGCCATCTCCATAAAGATGGAAGTATCTACTCCCCCATGTGTATAAACACGGAAACATCTACACCACCATCTGTGAAAACATGGAAATATCTACACCGCTATCTGTATAAACATGGAAATATCTACACCGCCATCTGCATGTCCATGGAAATATCTACGCTGCCATCTGTATAAACATGGAAATATCTACACGGCCATCTGTGTATAGATGGAATTATCAACAACGCCATCTGTACAAACATGGAAATATCTACACCGCTATCTCTATAAACATGGAAATATCTGCAGAGCCATCGGTAAAACATGGAATTACCTCTACAGTCATCTGTATAAACATGTAAATATCTACACTGCTATCTCTATAAACATGGAAATATCTACACCGCCATCTCTATAAACATGAAAATATCTACACTGCCATCTCCATAAACATGGAACTAACTACTCCGCCATCTGTATAAACATGGAAACATCTACACCGCCATCTGTGTGAATAAGGAAATATCTACAATGCCATCTGTATAAAGATATAAATATCTGCACCGCGAGCTGTATAAACATGGAAATATCTACATCGCTATCTGTATAAACGTAGAAATACCAACACATCTATCGGTATAAACATGGAAATATCTACAACGCCATCTATATAAACATGGATATATCTACACTGCTATGTCTATAAACATGGAAATACCTACACCGCTATCTCTATAAACATGGAAATATCTACACTGCTATCTGTATTAACATGGAAATATCTACAACGCTATCTGTATAAACATGGAAATATCTACACCGCGATCTGTATATACATGGAAATATCTACACCGTGATCTGTATAAACATGGAAATATCTTCACCATGATCTGTATAAACATGGAAATATCTACACCGCTATCTGTATAAACATGGTAATATCTACACCACCGTCTATATAAACATGGAAGTATCTACACCGCCATCTGCATAAACATGGATACATCTACAATGCCATCTGTAGAAAGATGGAAATATCTACACCGCAATCTGTGTAAACATGGAAATATCTACACCGTTATCTGTAAAACATGGAAATATCTACACCGCTATCTGTATAAACATGGAAATATCTACACCGCGATCTGTATAAACATGAAATATCTACAGCGCCATCTCTATAAACATTGAAATATCTACACTGCCATCTGTAAAAACATGGAAATATCTACACAGTCATCTGAATAAACATGGAAATATCTACACCACCGTCTGTATAAACATGGAAATACCTACAATACCATCTGTATACACATGGAAATATCTACACAGACATCTGTATAAGTATGGAAATATCTACACCGCCATCTGTATAAACATGGAAATATCTACACTGCCATCTGTAGAAAGATGGAATTATCTACACCGCTATCTCTATAAATATGGAAATATCTACACCGCCATCTCTATAAACATGAAAATATCTACACTGCCATCTCCATAAAGATGGAAGTATCTACTCCGCCATGTGTATAAACACGGAAATATCTACACCACCATCTGTGAAAACATGGAAATATCTACACCGCTATCTGTATAAACATGGAAATATCTACACCGCCATCTGCATGTCCATGGAAATATCTACGCTGCCATCTGTATAAACATGGAAATATCTACACGGCCATCTGTGTATAGATGGAAATATCAACATCGCCATCTGTACAAACATGGAAATATCTACACCGCTATCTCTATAAACATGGAAATATCTGCAGAGCCATCGGTAAAACATGGAAATACCTCTACAGTCATCAGTATAAACATGGAAATATCTACAATGCCATCTATATACACATGGAAATAGCTACACAGCCATCTGTATAAACATTAAAATATCTACACTGCTATCTCTATAAACATGGAAATATCTACACCGCCATCTCTATAAACATGAAAATATCTACACTGCCATCTCCATAAACATGGAAATAACTACTCCGCCATCTGTATAAACATGGAAACATCTACACCGCCATCTGTGTGAATAAGGAAATATCTACAACGCCATCTGTATAAAGATATAAATATCTGCACCGCGAGCTGTATAAACATGGAAATATCTACATCGCTCTCTGTATCAACGTGGAAATACCAACACATCTATCGGTATAAACATGGAAATATCTACAACGCCATCTATATAAACATGGAAATATCTACACCGCTATGTCTATAAACATGGAAATACCTACACCGCTATCTCTATAAACATGGAAATATCTACACCGCTATCTGTATAAACATGGAAATATCTGCACAGCGATCTGTATAAACATGGAAATATCCACACCGCGATCTGTATAAACATGGAAATATCTTCACCACGATCTGTATAAACATGGAAATATCTACACCGCTATCTGTATAAACATGGTAATATCTACACCACCATCTATATAAACATGGAAATATCTACACCGCCATCTGCATAAACATGGAAATATCTACAATGCCATCTGTAGAAAGATGGAAATATCTACACCGCAATCTGTGTAAACATGGAAATATCTACACCGATATCTGTAAAAACATGGAAATATATACACCGCTATCTGTATAAACATGGAAATATCTACACCGCACTCTGTATAAACATGGAAATATCTACAGCGCCATCTCTATAAACATTGAAATATCTTCACTGCCTTCTGTAAAACATGGAAATATCTACACAGTCATCTGAATAAACATGGAAATATCTACACCACAATCGGTATAAACATGGAAATACCTACAATACCATCTGTATACACATGGAAATATGTACACAGACAACTCTATAAGTATGGAAATATCTACACCGCCATCTGTATAAACATGGAAATATCTTCACTGCCATCTGTAGAAAGATGGAAAAATCTACACCGCTATCTCTATAAATATGGAAATATCTACACCGCCATCTCTATAAACATGAAAATATCTACACTGCCATCTCCAGAAAGATGGAAGTATCTACTCTGCCATGTGTATAAACACGGAAATATCCACACCACCATCTGTGAAAACATGGAAATATCTACACCGCTATCTGTATAAACATGGAAATATCTACACCGCCATCTGCATGTCCATGGAAATATCTACGCTGCCATCTGTATAAACATGGAAATATCTACACGGCCATCTGTGTATAGATGGAAATATCAACATCGCCATCTGTACAAACATGGAAATATCTACACCGCTATCTCTATAAACATGGAAATATCTGCACAGCCATCTGTAAAACATGGAAATACCTCTACAGTCATCTGTATAAACATGGAAATATCTACAATGCCAACTGTATACACATGGAAATATCTACACAGCCATCTGTATAAACATGTAAATATCTACACTGCTATCTCTATAAACATGGAAATATCTACACCGCCATCTGTATAAACCTGAAAATATCTACACTGCCATCTCCATAAACATGGAACTAACTACTCCGCCATCTGTATAAACATGGAAACATCTACACCGCCATCTGTGTGAATAAGGAAATATCTACAATGCCATCTGTATAAAGATATAAATATCTGCACCGCGAGCTGTATAAACATCGAAATATCTACATCGCTATCTGCATAAACGTGGAAATACCAACACATCTATCGGTATAAACATGGAAATATCTACAACGCCATCTATATAAACATGGAAATATCTACACTGCTATGTCTATAAACATGGAAATACCTACACCGCTATCTCTATTAACATGGAAATATCTACACCGCTATCTGTATAAACATGGAAATATCTACACCGCTATCTGTATAAACATGGAAATATTTACACAGCGATCTGTATAAACATGGAAATATCTACTCCGCGATCTGTATAAACATGGAAATATCTTCACCACAATCTGTATAAACATGGAAATATCTACACCGCTATCTGTATAAACATGGTAATATCTACACTACCATCTATATAAACATGGAAATATCTACACCGCCATCTGCATAAACATGGAAATATCTACAATGCCATCTGTAGAGAGATGGAAATATCTACACCGCAATCTGTGTAAACATGGAAATATCTACACCGATATCTGTAAAAACATGGAAATATGTACACCGCTATCTGTATAAACATGGAAATAACTGCACCACGATCTGTATAAACATGGAAATATCTACAGCGCCATCTCTATACACATTGAAATATCTACACTGCCATATGTAAAACATGGAAATATCTACACAGTCGTCTGAATAAACATGGAAATATCTACACCACCATCTGTATAAACATGGAGATACCTACAATACCATCTGTATACACATGGAAATATCTAAACAGACATCTCTATAAGTATGGAAATATCTACACCGCCATCTGTATAAACATGGAAATATCTACACTGCCATCTGTAGAAAGATGGAAATATCTACACCGCTATCTCTACAAATATGGAAATATCTACACCGCCATCTCTATAAACATGAAAATATCTACACTGCCATCTCCATAAAGATGGAAGTATCTACTCCGCCATGTGTATAAACACGGAAATATCTACACCACCATCTGTGAAAACATGGAAATATCTACACCGCTCTCTGTATAAACATGGAAATATCTACACCGCCATCTGCATGTCCATGGAAAGATCTACGCTGCCATCTGTATAAACATGGAAACATTTACACGGCTATCTGTGTATTGATGGAAATATCAACAACGCCATCTGTACAAACATGGAAATATCTACACCACTATCTCTATAAACATGGAAATATCTGCAGAGCCATCGGTAAAACATGGATATACCTCTACAGTCATCAGTATAAACATGGAAATATCTACAATGCCATCTATATACACATGGAAATATCTACACAGCCATCTGTATAAACATGAAAATATCTACACTGCTATCTCTATAAACATGGAAATATCTACACCGCCATCTCTATAAACATGAAAATATCTACACTGCCATCTCCATAAACATGGAACTAACTACTCCGCCATCTGTATAAACATGGAAACATCTACACCGCCATCTGTGTGAATAAGGAAATATCTACAATGCCATCTGTGTAAAGATATAAATATCTGCACCGCGAGCTGTATAAACATGGAAATATCTACATCGCTATCTGTATCATCGTGGAAATACCAACACATCTATCGGTATAAACATGGAAATATCTACAACGCCATCTATATAAACATGGAAATATCTACACCGCTATGTCTATAAACATGGAAATACCTACACCGCTATGTCTATAAACATGGAAATATCTACACCGCTATCTGTATAAACATGGAAATATCTACACCGCTATCTGTATAAACATGGAAATATCTGCACAGCGATCTGTATAAACATGGAAATATCTACACCGCGATCTGTATAAACATGGAAATATCTTCACCACGATCTGTATAAACATGGAAATATCTACACCGCTATCTGTATAAACATGGTAATATCTACACCACCATCTATATAAACATGGAAATACCTACACCGCCATCTGCATAAACATGGAAATATCTACAATGCCATCTGTAGAAAGATGGAAATATCTACAACGCAATCTGTGTAAACATGGAAATATCTACACCGATATCTGTAAAAACATGGAAATATATACACCGCTATCTGTATAATCATGGAAATATCTACACCACTCTGTATAAACATGGAAATATCTACAGCGCCATCTCTATAAACATTGAAATATCTCCACTGCCATCTGTAAAACATGGAAATATCTACACAGTCATCTGAATAAACATGGAAATATCTACACCACCATCTGTATAAACATGGAAATACCTACAATACCATCTGTATACACATGGAAATATGTACACAGACAACTCTATAAGTATGGAAATAACTACACCGCCATCTGTATAAACATGGAAATATCTACACTGCCATCTGTAGAAAGATGGAAATATCTACACCGCTATCTCTATAAATACGGAAATATCTACACCGCCATCTCTATAAACATTTAAATATCTACACTGCCATCTCCATAAAGATGGAAGTATCTACTCCGCCATGTGTATAAACACGGAAATATCTACACCACCATCTGTGAAAACATGGAAATATCTACACCGCTCTCTGTATAAACATGGAAATATCTACACCGCCATCTGCATGTCCATGGAAAGATCTACGCTGCCATCTGTATAAACATGGAAACATTTACACGGCTATCTGTGTATTGATGGAAATATCAACAACGCCATCTGTACAAACATGGAAATATCTACACCACTATCTCTATAAACATGGAAATATCTGCAGAGCCATCGGTAAAACATGGATATACCTCTACAGTCATCAGTATAAACATGGAAATATCTACAATGCCATCTATATACACACGGAAATATCTACACAGCCATCTGTATAAACATGAAAATATCTACACTGCTATCTCTATAAACATGGAAATATCTACACCGCCATCTCTATAAACATGAAAATATCTACACTGCCATCTCCATAAACATGGAACTAACTACTCCGCCATCTGTATAAACATGGAAACATCTACACCGCCATCTGTGTGAATAAGGAAATATCTACAATGCCATCTGTGTAAAGATATAAATATCTGCACCGCGAGCTGTATAAACATGGAAATATCTACATCGCTATCTGTATCATCGTGGAAATACCAACACATCTATCGGTATAAACATGGAAATATCTACAACGCCATCTATATAAACATGGAAATATCTACACCGCTATGTCTATAAACATGGAAATACCTACACCGCTATCTCTATAAACATGGAAATATCTACACCGCTATCTGTATAAACATGGAAATAACTACACCGCTATCTGTATAAACATGGAAATATCTGCACAGCGATCTGTATAAACATGGAAATATCTACACCGCGATCTGTATAAACATGGAAATATCTTCACCACGATCTGTATAAACATGGAAATATCTACACCGCTATCTGTATAAACATGGTAATATCTACACCACCATCTATATAAACATGGAAATACCTACACCGCCATCTGCATAAACATGGAAATATCTACAATGCCATCTGTAGAAAGATGGAAATATCTACACCGCAATCTGTGTAAACATGGAAATATCTACACCGATATCTGTAAAAACATGGAAATATATACACCGCTATCTGTATAAACATGGAAATATCTACACCACTCTGTATAAACATGGAAATATCTACAGCGCCATCTCTATAAACATTGAAATATCTCCACTGCCATCTGTAAAACATGGAAATATCTACACAGTCATCTGAATAAACATGGAAATATCTACACCACCATCTGTATAAACATGGAAATACCTACAATACCATCTGTATACACATGGAAATATGTACACAGACAACTCTATAAGTATGGAAATAACTACACCGCCATCTGTATAAACATGGAAATATCTACACTGCCATCTGTAGAAAGATGGAAATATCTACACCGCTATCTCTATAAATACGGAAATATCCACACCGCCATCTCTATAAACATGAAAATATCTACACTGCCATCTCCATAAAGATGGAAGTATCTACTCCCCCATGTGTATAAACACGGAAACATCTACACCACCATCTGTGAAAACATGGAAATATCTACACCGCTATCTGTATAAACATGGAAATATCTACACCGCCATCTGCATGTCCATGGAAATATCTACGCTGCCATCTGTATAAACATGGAAATATCTACACGGCCATCTGTGTATAGATGGAAATATCAACATCGCCATCTGTACAAACATGGAAATATCTTCACCGCTATCTCTATAAACATGGAAATATCTGCACAGCCATCTGTAAAACATGGAAATACCTCTACAGTCATCTGTATAAACATGGAAATATCTTCAATGCCAACTGTATACACATGGAAATATCTACACAGCCATCTGTATAAACATGTAAATATCTACACTGCTATCTCTATAAACATGGAAATATCTGCACCGCCATCTCTATAAACATGAAAATATCTACACTGCCATCTCCATCAACATGGAACTAACTACTCCGCCATCTGTATAAACATGGAAACATCTACACCGCCATCTGTGTGAATAAGGAAATATCTACAATGCCATCTGTATAAAGATATAAATCTCTGCACCGCGAGCTGTATAAACATGGAAATATCTACATCGCTATCTGTATAAACGTGGAAATACCAACACATCTATCGGTATAAACATGGAAATATCTACAACGCCATCTATATAAACATGGAAATATCTACACTGCTATGTCTATAAACATGGAAATACCTACACCGCTATCTCTATTAACATGGAAATATCTACACCGCTATCTGTATAAACATGGAAATATCTACACCGCTATATGTATAAACATGGAAATATGTACACAGCGATCTGTATAAACATGGAAATATCTACTCCGCGATCTGTATAAACATGGAAATATCTTCACCACGATCTGTATAAACATGGAAATATCTACACCGCTATCTGTATAAACATGGTAATACGTACAATACCATCTATATAAACATGGTAATATCTACACCGCC
The DNA here is from genome assembly GCF_029289425.2 of Pan paniscus. NCBI lineage: Eukaryota > Metazoa > Chordata > Mammalia > Primates > Hominidae > Pan > Pan paniscus. The sequence goes on from NC_073256.2 coordinate 6,201,353, forward strand.
ATCTGCATAAACATGGAAATATCTACAATGCCATCTGTAGAAAGATGGAAATATCTACACCGCAATCTGTGTAAACATGGAAATATCTACACCGATATCTGTAAAAACATGGAAATATCTACACCGCTATCTGTATAAACATGGAAATACCTACACCGTGATCTGTATAAACATGGAAATATCTACAGCGCCATCTCTATAAACATTGAAATATCTACACTGCCATCTGTAAAACATGGAAATATCTACACAGTCATCTGAATAAACATGGAAATATCTACACCACCATCTGTATAAACATGGAGATACCTACAATACCATCTGTATACACATGGAAATATCTACACAGACATCTCTATAAGTATGGAAATATCTACACCGCCATCTGTATAAACATGGAAATATCTACACTGCCATCTGTAGAAAGATGGAAATATCTACACCGCCATCTGCATGTCCATGGAAATATCTACGCTGCCATCTGTATAAACATGGAAATATCTACACGGCCATCTGTGTATAGATGGAAATATCAACAACGCCATCTGTACAAACATGGAAATATCTACACCGCTATCTCTATAAACATGGAAATATCTGCAGAGCCATCGGTAAAACATGGAAATACCTCTACAGTCATCTGTATAAACATGGAAATATCTACAATGCCATCTGTATACACATGGAAATATCTACACAGCCATCTGTATAAACATGTAAATATCTACACTGCTATCTCTATAAACATGGAAATATCTACACCGCCATCTCTATAAACATGAAAATATCTACACTGCCATCTCCATAAACATGGAACTAACTACTCCGCCATCTGTATAAACATGGAAACATCTACACCGCCATCTGTGTGAATAAGGAAATATCTACAATGCCATCTGTATAAAGATATAAATATCTGCACCGCGAGCTGTATAAACATGGAAATATCTACATCGCTATCTGTATAAACGTAGAAATACCAACACATCTATCGGTATAAACATGGAAATATCTACAACGCCATCTATATAAACATGGATATATCTACACTGCTATGTCTATAAACATGGAAATACCTACACCGCTATCTCTATAAACATGGAAATATCTACACTGCTATCTGTATTAACATGGAAATATCTACAACGCTATCTGTATAAACATGGAAATATCTACACCGCTATCTGTATAAACATGGAAATATCTACACCGCGATCTGTATAAACATGGAATATCTACAGCGCCATCTCTATAAACATTGAAATATCTACACTGCCATCTGTAAAAACATGGAAATATCTACACAGTCATCTGAATAAACATGGAAATATCTACACCACCATCTGTATAAACATGGAAATACCTACAATACCATCTGTATACACATGGAAATATCTACACAGACATCTGTATAAGTATGGAAATATCTACACCGCCATCTGTATAAACATGGAAATATCTACACTGCCATCTGTAGAAAGATGGAATTATCTACACCGCTATCTCTATAAATATGGAAATATCTACACCGCCATCTCTATAAACATGAAAATATCTACACTGCCATCTCCATAAAGATGGAAGTATCTACTCCTCCATGTGTATAAACACGGAAATATCTACACCACCATCTGTGAAAACATGGAAATATCTACACCGCTATCTGTATAAACATGGAAATGTCTACACCGCCATCTGCAAGTCCATGGAATTATCTACGCTGCCATCTGTATAAACATGGAAATATCTACACGGCCATCAGTGTATAGATGGAAATATCAACATCGCCATCTGTACAAACATGGAAATATCTACACCGCTATCTCTATAAACATGGAAATATCTGCACAGCCATCTGTAAAACATGGAAATACCTCTACAGTCATCTGTATAAACATGGAAATATCTACAATGCCAACTGTATACACATGGAAATATCTACACAGCCATCTGTTTAAGCATGTAAATATCTACACTGCTATCTCTATAAACATGGAAATATCTACACCGCCATCTCTATAAACATGAAAATATCTACACTGCCATCTCCATAAACATGGAACTAACTACTCCGCCATCTGTATAAACATGGAAACATCTACACCGCCATCTGTGTGAATAAGGAAATATCTACAATGCCATCTGTATAAAGATATAAATCTCTGCACCGGGAGCTGTATAAACATGGAAATATCTACATCGCTATCTGTATAAACGTGGAAATACCAACACATCTATCGGTATAAACATGGAAATATCTACAACGCCATCTATATAAACATGGAAATATCTACACTGCTATGTCTATAAACATGGAAATACCTACACCGCTATCTCTATTAACATGGAAATATCTACACCGCTATCTGTATAAACATGGAAATATCTACACAGCTATCTGTATAAACATGGAAATATGTACACAGCGATCTGTATAAACATGGAAATATCTACTCCGCGATCTGTATAAACATGGAAATATCTTCACCACGATCTGTATAAACATGGAAATATCTACACCGCTATCTGTATAAACATGGTAATACCTACACTACCATCTATATAAACATGGAAAAATCTACACCGCCATCTGCATAAACATGGAAATATCTACAATGCCATCTGTAGAAAGATGGAAATATCTACACCGCAATCTGTGTAAACATGGAAATATCTACACCGATATCTGTAAAAACATGGAAATATCTACACCGCCATCTCTATAAACATGAAAATATCTACACCGCCATCTCCATAAACATGGAACTAACTACTCCGCCATCTGTATAAACATGGAAACATCTACACCTCCATCTGTGTGAATAAGGAAATATCTACAATGCCATCTGTATAAAGATATAAATATCTGCACCGCGAGCTGTATAAACATGGAAATATCTACATCGCTATCTGTATAAACGTAGAAATACCAACACATCTATCGGTATAAACATGGAAATATCTACAACGCCATCTATATAAACATGGATATATCTACACTGCTATGTCTATAAAAATGGAAATACCTACACCGCTATCTCTATAAACATGGAAATATCTACACTGCTATCTGTATTAACATGGAAATATCTACAACGCTATCTGTATAAACATGGAAATATCTACACCGCGATCTGTATAAACATGGAAATATCTACACCGTGATCTGTATAAACATGGAAATATCTTCACCATGATCTGTATAAACATGGAAATATCTACACCGCTATCTGTATAAACATGGTAATATCTACACCACCGTCTATATAAACATGGAAGTATCTACACCGCCATCTGCATAAACATGGATACATCTACAATGCCATCTGTAGAAAGATGGAAATATCTACACCGCAATCTGTGTAAACATGGAAATATCTACACCGTTATCTGTAAAACATGGAAATATCTACACCGCTATCTGTATAAACATGGAAATATCTACACCGCGATCTGTATAAACATGGAATATCTACAGCGCCATCTCTATAAACATTGAAATATCTACACTGCCATCTGTAAAAACATGGAAATATCTACACAGTCATCTGAATAAACATGGAAATATCTACACCACCATCTGTATAAACATGGAAATACCTACAATACCATCTGTATACACATGGAAATATCTACACAGACATCTGTATAAGTATGGAAATATCTACACCGCCATCTGTATAAACATGGAAATATCTACACTGCCATCTGTAGAAAGATGGAATTATCTACACCGCTATCTCTATAAATATGGAAATATCTACACCGCCATCTCTATAAACATGAAAATATCTACACTGCCATCTCCATAAAGATGGAAGTATCTACTCCGCCATGTGTATAAACACGGAAATATCTACACCACCATCTGTGAAAACATGGAAATATCTACACCGCTATCTGTATAAACATGGAAATATCTACACCGCCATCTGCATGTCCATGGAAATATCTACGCTGCCATCTGTATAAACATGGAAATATCTACACGGCCATCTGTGTATAGATGGAAATATCAACATCGCCATCTGTACAAACATGGAAATATCTACACCGCTATCTCTATAAACATGGAAATATCTGCAGAGCCATCGGTAAAACATGGAAATACCTCTACAGTCATCAGTATAAACATGGAAATATCTACAATGCCATCTATATACACATGGAAATAGCTACACAGCCATCTGTATAAACATGAAAATATCTACACTGCTATCTCTATAAACATGGAAATATCTACACCGCCATCTCTATAAACATGAAAATATCTACACTGCCGTCTCCATAAACATGGAATTAACTACTCCGCCATCTGTATAAACATGGAAACATCTACACCGCCATCTGTGTGAATAAGGAAATATCTACAACGCCATCTGTATAAAGATATAAATATCTGCACCGCGAGCTGTATAAACATGGAAATATCTACATCGCTATCTGTATCAACGTGGAAATACCAACACATCTATCGATATAAACATGGAAATATCTACAACGCCATCTATATAAACATGGAAATATCTACACTGCTATGTCTATAAACATGGAAATACCTACACCGCTATCTCTATTAACATGGAAATATCTACACCGCTATCTGTATAAACATGGAAATATCTGCACAGCGATCTGTATAAACATGGAAATATCTACACCGCGATCTGTATAAACATGGAAATATCTTCACCACGATCTGTATAAACATGGAAATATCTACACCGCTATCTGTATAAACATGGTAATATCTACACCACCATCTATATAAACATGGAAATATCTACACCGCCATCTGCATAAACATGGAAATATCTACAATGCCATGTGTAGAAAGATGGAAATATCTACACCGCAATCTGTCTAAACATGGAAATATCTACACCGATATCTGTAAAAACATGGAAATATATACACCGCTATCTGTATAAACATGGAAATATCTACACCACACTCTGTATAAACATGGAAATATCTACAGCGACATCTCTATAAACATTGAAATATCTACACTGCCTTCTGTAAAACATGGAAATATCTACACAGTCATCTGAATAAACATGGAAATATCTACACCACAATCGGTATAAACATGGAAATACCTACAATACCATCTGTATACACATGGAAATATGTACACAGACAACTCTATAAGTATGGAAATATCTACACCGCCATCTGTATAAACATGGAAATATCTTCACTGCCATCTGTAGAAAGATGGAAAAATCTACACCGCTATCTCTATAAATATGGAAATATCTACACCGCCATCTCTATAAACATGAAAATATCTACACTGCCATCTCCAGAAAGATGGAAGTATCTACTCTGCCATGTGTATAAACACGGAAATATCCACACCACCATCTGTGAAAACATGGAAATATCTACACCGCTATCTGTATAAACATGGAAATATCTACACCGCCATCTGCATGTCCATGGAAATATCTACGCTGCCATCTGTATAAACATGGAAATATCTACACGGCCATCTGTGTATAGATGGAAATATCAACATCGCCATCTGTACAAACATGGAAATATCTACACCGCTATCTCTATAAACATGGAAATATCTGCACAGCCATCTGTAAAACATGGAAATACCTCTACAGTCATCTGTATAAACATGGAAATATCTACAATGCCAACTGTATACACATGGAAATATCTACACAGCCATCTGTATAAACATGTAAATATCTACACTGCTATCTCTATAAACATGGAAATATCTACACCGCCATCTATATAAACCTGAAAATATCTACACTGCCATCTCCATAAACATGGAACTAACTACTCCGCCATCTGTATAAACATGGAAACATCTACACAGCCATCTGTGTGAATAAGGAAATATCTACAATGCCATCTGTATAAAGATATAAATATCTGCACCGCGAGCTGTATAAACATGGAAATATCTACATCGCTATCTGTATAAACGTGGAAATACCAACACATCTATCGGTATAAACATGGAAATATCTACAACGCCATCTATATAAACATGGAAATATCTACACTGCTATGTCTATAAACATGGAAATACCTACACCGCTATCTCTATTAACATGGAAATATCTACACCGCTATCTGTATAAACATGGAAATATCTACACCGCTATCTGTATAAACATGGAAATATTTACACAGCGATCTGTATAAACATGGAAATATCTACTCCGCGATCTGTATAAACATGGAAATATCTTCACCACGATCTGTATAAACATGGAAATATCTACACCGCTATCTGTATAAACATGGTAATATCTACACTACCATCTATATAAACATGGAAATATCTACACCGCCATCTGCATAAACATGGAAATATCTACAATGCCATCTGTAGAAAGATGGAAATATCTACACCGCAATCTGTGTAAACATGGAAATATCTACACCGATATCTGTAAAAACATGGAAATATCTACACCGCTATCTGTATAAACATGGAAATAACTACACCGCGATCTGTATAAACATGGAAATATCTACAGCGCCATCTCTATAAACATTGAAATATCTACACTGCCATATGTAAAACATGGAAATATCTACACAGTCGTCTGAATAAACATGGAAATATCTACACCACCATCTGTATAAACATGGAGATACCTACAATACCATCTGTATACACATGGAAATATCTACACAGACATCTCTATAAGTATGGAAATATCTACACCGCCATCTGTATAAACATGGAAATATCTACACTGCCATCTGTAGAAAGATGGAAATATCTACACCGCTATCCCTACAAATATGGAAATATCTACACCGCCATCTCTATAAACATGAAAATATCTACACTGCCATCTCCATAAAGATGGAAGTATCTACTCCGCCATGTGTATAAACACGGAAATATCTACACCACCATCTGTGAAAACATGGAAATATCTACACCGCTCTCTGTATAAACATGGAAATATCTACACCGCCATCTGCATGTCCATGGAAAGATCTACGCTGCCATCTGTATAAACATGGAAACATTTACACGGCTATCTGTGTATTGATGGAAATATCAACAACGCCATCTGTACAAACATGGAAATATCTACACCACTATCTCTATAAACATGGAAATATCTGCAGAGCCATCGGTAAAACATGGATATACCTCTACAGTCATCAGTATAAACATGGAAATATCTACAATGCCATCTATATACACATGGAAATATCTACACAGCCATCTGTATAAACATGAAAATATCTACACTGCTATCTCTATAAACATGGAAATATCTACACCGCCATCTCTATAAACATGAAAATATCTACACTGCCATCTCCATAAACATGGAACTAACTACTCCGCCATCTGTATAAACATGGAAACATCTACACCGCCATCTGTGTGAATCAGGAAATATCTACAATGCCATCTGTGTAAAGATATAAATATCTGCACCGCGAGCTGTATAAACATGGAAATATCTACATCGCTATCTGTATCATCGTGGAAATACCAACACATCTATCGGTATAAACATGGAAATATCTACAACGCCATCTATATAAACATGGAAATATCTACACCGCTATGTCTATAAACATGGAAATACCTACACCGCTATCTCTATAAACATGGAAATATCTACACCGCTATCTGTATAAACATGGAAATATCTACACCGCTATCTGTATAAACATGGAAATATCTGCACAGCGATCTGTATAAACATGGAAATATCTACACCACGATCTGTATAAACATGGAAATATCTTCACCACGATCTGTATAAACATGGAAATATCTACACCGCTATCTGTATAAACATGGTAATATCTACACCACCATCTATATAAACATGGAAATATCTACACCGCCATCTGCATAAACATGGAAATATCTACAATGCCATCTGTATAAAGATGGAAATATCTACACCGCAATCTGTGTAAACATGGAAATATCTACACCGATATCTGTAAAAACATGGAAATATATACACCGCTATCTGTATAAACATGGAAATATCTACACCACTCTGTATAAACATGGAAATATCTACAGCGCCATCTCTATAAACATTGAAATATCTCCACTGCCATCTGTAAAACATGGAAATATCTACACAGTCATCTGAATAAACATGGAAATATCTACACCACCATCTGTATAAACATGGAAATACCTACAATACCATCTGTATACACATGTAAATATGTACACAGACAACTCTATAAGTATGGAAATAACTACACCGCCATCTGTATAAACATGGAAATATCTACACTGCCATCTGTAGAAAGATGGAAATATCTACACCGCTATCTCTATAAATATGGAAATATCTACACCGCCATCTCTATAAACATGAAAATATCTACACTGCCATCTCCATAAAGATGGAAGTATCTACTCCCCCATGTGTATAAACACGGAAACATCTACACCACCATCTGTGAAAACATGGAAATATCTACACCGCTATCTGTATAAACATGGAAATATCTACACCGCCATCTGCATGTCCATGGAAATATCTACGCTGCCATCTGTATAAACATGGAAATATCTACACGGCCATCTGTGTATAGATGGAATTATCAACAACGCCATCTGTACAAACATGGAAATATCTACACCGCTATCTCTATAAACATGGAAATATCTGCAGAGCCATCGGTAAAACATGGAATTACCTCTACAGTCATCTGTATAAACATGTAAATATCTACACTGCTATCTCTATAAACATGGAAATATCTACACCGCCATCTCTATAAACATGAAAATATCTACACTGCCATCTCCATAAACATGGAACTAACTACTCCGCCATCTGTATAAACATGGAAACATCTACACCGCCATCTGTGTGAATAAGGAAACATCTACAATGCCATCTGTATAAAGATATAAATATCTGCACCGCGAGCTGTATAAACATGGAAATATCTACATCGCTATCTGTATAAACGTAGAAATACCAACACATCTATCGGTATAAACATGGAAATATCTACACCGCCATCTGCATGTCCATGGAAATATCTACGCTGCCATCTGTATAAACATGGAAATATCTACACGGCCATCTGTGTATAGATGGAAATATCAACATCGCCATCTGTACAAACATGGAAATATCTACACCGCTATCTCTATAAACATGGAAATATCTGCAGAGCCATCGGTAAAACATGGAAATACCTCTACAGTCATCAGTATAAACATGGAAATATCTACAATGCCATCTATATACACATGGAAATAGCTACACAGCCATCTGTATAAACATTAAAATATCTACACTGCTATCTCTATAAACATGGAAATATCTACACCGCCATCTCTATAAACATGAAAATATCTACACTGCCATCTCCATAAACATGGAAATAACTACTCCGCCATCTGTATAAACATGGAAACATCTACACCGCCATCTGTGTGAATAAGGAAATATCTACAACGCCATCTGTATAAAGATATAAATATCTGCACCGCGAGCTGTATAAACATGGAAATATCTACATCGCTCTCTGTATCAACGTGGAAATACCAACACATCTATCGGTATAAACATGGAAATATCTACAACGCCATCTATATAAACATGGAAATATCTACACCGCTATGTCTATAAACATGGAAATACCTACACCGCTATCTCTATAAACATGGAAATATCTACACCGCTATCTGTATAAACATGGAAATATCTGCACAGCGATCTGTATAAACATGGAAATATCTACACCGCGATCTGTATAAACATGGAAATATCTTCACCACGATCTGTATAAACATGGAAATATCTACACCGCTATCTGTATAAACATGGTAATATCTACACCACCATCTATATAAACATGGAAATATCTACACCGCCATCTGCATAAACATGGAAATATCTACAATGCCATCTGTAGAAAGATGGAAATATCTACACCGCAATCTGTGTAAACATGGAAATATCTACACCGATATCTGTAAAAACATGGAAATATATACACCGCTATCTGTATAAACATGGAAATATCTACACCGCACTCTGTATAAACATGGAAATATCTACAGCGCCATCTCTATAAACATTGAAATATCTTCACTGCCTTCTGTAAAACATGGAAATATCTACACAGTCATCTGAATAAACATGGAAATATCTACACCACAATCGGTATAAACATGGAAATACCTACAATACCATCTGTATACACATGGAAATATGTACACAGACAACTCTATAAGTATGGAAATATCTACACCGCCATCTGTATAAACATGGAAATATCTTCACTGCCATCTGTAGAAAGATGGAAAAATCTACACCGCTATCTCTATAAATATGGAAATATCTACACCGCCATCTCTATAAACATGAAAATATCTACACTGCCATCTCCAGAAAGATGGAAGTATCTACTCTGCCATGTGTATAAACACGGAAATATCCACACCACCATCTGTGAAAACATGGAAATATCTACACCGCTATCTGTATAAACATGGAAATATCTACACCGCCATCTGCATGTCCATGGAAATATCTACGCTGCCATCTGTATAAACATGGAAATATCTACACGGCCATCTGTGTATAGATGGAAATATCAACATCGCCATCTGTACAAACATGGAAATATCTACACCGCTATCTCTATAAACATGGAAATATCTGCACAGCCATCTGTAAAACATGGAAATACCTCTACAGTCATCTGTATAAACATGGAAATATCTACAATGCCAACTGTATACACATGGAAATATCTACACAGCCATCTGTATAAACATGTAAATATCTACACTGCTATCTCTATAAACATGGAAATATCTACACCGCCATCTGTATAAACCTGAAAATATCTACACTGCCATCTCCATAAACATGGAACTAACTACTCCGCCATCTGTATAAACATGGAAACATCTACACCGCCATCTGTGTGAATAAGGAAATATCTACAATGCCATCTGTATAAAGATATAAATATCTGCACCGCGAGCTGTATAAACATCGAAATATCTACATCGCTATCTGCATAAACGTGGAAATACCAACACATCTATCGGTATAAACATGGAAATATCTACAACGCCATCTATATAAACATGGAAATATCTACACTGCTATGTCTATAAACATGGAAATACCTACACCGCTATCTCTATTAACATGGAAATATCTACACCGCTATCTGTACAAACATGGAAATATCTACACCGCTATCTGTATAAACATGGAAATATTTACACAGCGATCTGTATAAACATGGAAATATCTACTCCGCGATCTGTATAAACATGGAAATATCTTCACCACAATCTGTATAAACATGGAAATATCTACACCGCTATCTGTATAAACATGGTAATATCTACACTACCATCTATATAAACATGGAAATATCTACACCGCCATCTGCATAAACATGGAAATATCTACAATGCCATCTGTAGAGAGATGGAAATATCTACACCGCAATCTGTGTAAACATGGAAATATCTACACCGATATCTGTAAAAACATGGAAATATGTACACCGCTATCTGTATAAACATGGAAATAACTGCACCACGATCTGTATAAACATGGAAATATCTACAGCGCCATCTCTATACACATTGAAATATCTACACTGCCATATGTAAAACATGGAAATATCTACACAGTCGTCTGAATAAACATGGAAATATCTACACCACCATCTGTATAAACATGGAGATACCTACAATACCATCTGTATACACATGGAAATATCTAAACAGACATCTCTATAAGTATGGAAATATCTACACCGCCATCTGTATAAACATGGAAATATCTACACTGCCATCTGTAGAAAGATGGAAATATCTACACCGCTATCTCTACAAATATGGAAATATCTACACCGCCATCTCTATAAACATGAAAATATCTACACTGCCATCTCCATAAAGATGGAAGTATCTACTCCGCCATGTGTATAAACACGGAAATATCTACACCACCATCTGTGAAAACATGGAAATATCTACACCGCTCTCTGTATAAACATGGAAATATCTACACCGCCATCTGCATGTCCATGGAAAGATCTACGCTGCCATCTGTATAAACATGGAAACATTTACACGGCTATCTGTGTATTGATGGAAATATCAACAACGCCATCTGTACAAACATGGAAATATCTACACCACTATCTCTATAAACATGGAAATATCTGCAGAGCCATCGGTAAAACATGGATATACCTCTACAGTCATCACTATAAACATGGAAATATCTACAATGCCATCTATATACACATGGAAATATCTACACAGCCATCTGTATAAACATGAAAATATCTACACTGCTATCTCTATAAACATGGAAATATCTACACCGCCATCTCTATAAACATGAAAATATCTACACTGCCATCTCCATAAACATGGAACTAACTACTCCGCCATCTGTATAAACATGGAAACATCTACACCGCCATCTGTGTGAATAAGGAAATATCTACAATGCCATCTGTGTAAAGATATAAATATCTGCACCGCGAGCTGTATAAACATGGAAATATCTACATCGCTATCTGTATCATCGTGGAAATACCAACACATCTATCGGTATAAACATGGAAATATCTACAACGCCATCTATATAAACATGGAAATATCTACACCGCTATGTCTATAAACATGGAAATACCTACACCGCTATGTCTATAAACATGGAAATATCTACACCGCTATCTGTATAAACATGGAAATATCTACACCGCTATCTGTATAAACATGGAAATATCTGCACAGCGATCTGTATAAACATGGAAATATCTACACCGCGATCTGTATAAACATGGAAATATCTTCACCACGATCTGTATAAACATGGAAATATCTACACCGCTATCTGTATAAACATGGTAATATCTACACCACCATCTATATAAACATGGAAATACCTACACCGCCATCTGCATAAACATGGGAATATCTACAATGCCATCTGTAGAAAGATGGAAATATCTACACCGCAATCTGTGTAAACATGGAAATATCTACACCGATATCTGTAAAAACATGGAAATATATACACCGCTATCTGTATAAACATGGAAATATCTACACCACTCTGTATAAACATGGAAATATCTACAGCGCCATCTCTATAAACATTGAAATATCTCCACTGCCATCTGTAAAACATGGAAATATCTACACAGTCATCTGAATAAACATGGAAATATCTACACCACCATCTGTATAAACATGGAAATACCTACAATACCATCTGTATACACATGGAAATATGTACACAGACAACTCTATAAGTATGGAAATAACTACACCGCCATCTGTATAAACATGGAAATATCTACACTGCCATCTGTAGAAAGATGGAAATATCTACACCGCTATCTCTATAAATACGGAAATATCTACACCGCCATCTCTATAAACATGAAAATATCTACACTGCCATCTCCATAAAGATGGAAGTATCTACTCCCCCATGTGTATAAACACGGAAACATCTACACCACCATCTGTGAAAACATGGAAATATCTACACCGCTATCTGTATAAACATGGAAATATCTACACCACACTCTGTATAAACATGGAAATATCTACAGCGACATCTCTATAAACATTGAAATATCTACACTGCCTTCTGTAAAACATGGAAATATCTACACAGTCATCTGAATAAACATGGAAATATCTACACCACAATCGGTATAAACATGGAAATACCTACAATACCATCTGTATACACATGGAAATATGTACACAGACAACTCTATAAGTATGGAAATATCTACACCGCCATCTGTATAAACATGGAAATATCTTCACTGCCATCTGTAGAAAGATGGAAAAATCTACACCGCTATCTCTATAAATATGGAAATATCTACACCGCCATCTCTATAAACATGAAAATATCTACACTGCCATCTCCAGAAAGATGGAAGTATCTACTCTGCCATGTGTATAAACACGGAAATATCCACACCACCATCTGTGAAAACATGGAAATATCTACACCGCTATCTGTATAAACATGGAAATATCTACACCGCCATCTGCATGTCCATGGAAATATCTACGCTGCCATCTGTATAAACATGGAAATATCTACACGGCCATCTGTGTATAGATGGAAATATCAACATCGCCATCTGTACAAACATGGAAATATCTACACCGCTATCTCTATAAACATGGAAATATCTGCACAGCCATCTGTAAAACATGGAAATACCTCTACAGTCATCTGTATAAACATGGAAATATCTACAATGCCAACTGTATACACATGGAAATATCTACACAGCCATCTGTATAAACATGTAAATATCTACACTGCTATCTCTATAAACATGGAAATATCTACACCGCCATCTATATAAACCTGAAAATATCTACACTGCCATCTCCATAAACATGGAACTAACTACTCCGCCATCTGTATAAACATGGAAACATCTACACAGCCATCTGTGTGAATAAGGAAATATCTACAATGCCATCTGTATAAAGATATAAATATCTGCACCGCGAGCTGTATAAACATGGAAATATCTACATCGCTATCTGTATAAACGTGGAAATACCAACACATCTATCGGTATAAACATGGAAATATCTACAACGCCATCTATATAAACATGGAAATATCTACACTGCTATGTCTATAAACATGGAAATACCTACACCGCTATCTCTATTAACATGGAAATATCTACACCGCTATCTGTATAAACATGGAAATATCTACACCGCTATCTGTATAAACATGGAAATATTTACACAGCGATCTGTATAAACATGGAAATATCTACTCCGCGATCTGTATAAACATGGAAATATCTTCACCACGATCTGTATAAACATGGAAATATCTACACCGCTATCTGTATAAACATGGTAATATCTACACTACCATCTATATAAACATGGAAATATCTACACCGCCATCTGCATAAACATGGAAATATCTACAATGCCATCTGTAGAAAGATGGAAATATCTACACCGCAATCTGTGTAAACATGGAAATATCTACACCGATATCTGTAAAAACATGGAAATATCTACACCGCTATCTGTATAAACATGGAAATAACTACACCGCGATCTGTATAAACATGGAAATATCTACAGCGCCATCTCTATAAACATTGAAATATCTACACTGCCATATGTAAAACATGGAAATATCTACACAGTCGTCTGAATAAACATGGAAATATCTACACCACCATCTGTATAAACATGGAGATACCTACAATACCATCTGTATACACATGGAAATATCTACACAGACATCTCTATAAGTATGGAAATATCTACACCGCCATCTGTATAAACATGGAAATATCTACACTGCCATCTGTAGAAAGATGGAAATATCTACACCGCTATCCCTACAAATATGGAAATATCTACACCGCCATCTCTATAAACATGAAAATATCTACACTGCCATCTCCATAAAGATGGAAGTATCTACTCCGCCATGTGTATAAACACGGAAATATCTACACCACCATCTGTGAAAACATGGAAATATCTACACCGCTCTCTGTATAAACATGGAAATATCTACACCGCCATCTGCATGTCCATGGAAAGATCTACGCTGCCATCTGTATAAACATGGAAACATTTACACGGCTATCTGTGTATTGATGGAAATATCAACAACGCCATCTGTACAAACATGGAAATATCTACACCACTATCTCTATAAACATGGAAATATCTGCAGAGCCATCGGTAAAACATGGATATACCTCTACAGTCATCAGTATAAACATGGAAATATCTACAATGCCATCTATATACACATGGAAATATCTACACAGCCATCTGTATAAACATGAAAATATCTACACTGCTATCTCTATAAACATGGAAATATCTACACCGCCATCTCTATAAACATGAAAATATCTACACTGCCATCTCCATAAACATGGAACTAACTACTCCGCCATCTGTATAAACATGGAAACATCTACACCGCCATCTGTGTGAATCAGGAAATATCTACAATGCCATCTGTGTAAAGATATAAATATCTGCACCGCGAGCTGTATAAACATGGAAATATCTACATCGCTATCTGTATCATCGTGGAAATACCAACACATCTATCGGTATAAACATGGAAATATCTACAACGCCATCTATATAAACATGGAAATATCTACACCGCTATGTCTATAAACATGGAAATACCTACACCGCTATCTCTATAAACATGGAAATATCTACACCGCTATCTGTATAAACATGGAAATATCTACACCGCTATCTGTATAAACATGGAAATATCTGCACAGCGATCTGTATAAACATGGAAATATCTACACCACGATCTGTATAAACATGGAAATATCTTCACCACGATCTGTATAAACATGGAAATATCTACACCGCTATCTGTATAAACATGGTAATATCTACACCACCATCTATATAAACATGGAAATATCTACACCGCCATCTGCATAAACATGGAAATATCTACAATGCCATCTGTATAAAGATGGAAATATCTACACCGCAATCTGTGTAAACATGGAAATATCTACACCGATATCTGTAAAAACATGGAAATATATACACCGCTATCTGTATAAACATGGAAATATCTACACCACTCTGTATAAACATGGAAATATCTACAGCGCCATCTCTATAAACATTGAAATATCTCCACTGCCATCTGTAAAACATGGAAATATCTACACAGTCATCTGAATAAACATGGAAATATCTACACCACCATCTGTATAAACATGGAAATACCTACAATACCATCTGTATACACATGTAAATATGTACACAGACAACTCTATAAGTATGGAAATAACTACACCGCCATCTGTATAAACATGGAAATATCTACACTGCCATCTGTAGAAAGATGGAAATATCTACACCGCTATCTCTATAAATATGGAAATATCTACACCGCCATCTCTATAAACATGAAAATATCTACACTGCCATCTCCATAAAGATGGAAGTATCTACTCCCCCATGTGTATAAACACGGAAACATCTACACCACCATCTGTGAAAACATGGAAATATCTACACCGCTATCTGTATAAACATGGAAATATCTACACCGCCATCTGCATGTCCATGGAAATATCTACGCTGCCATCTGTATAAACATGGAAATATCTACACGGCCATCTGTGTATAGATGGAATTATCAACAACGCCATCTGTACAAACATGGAAATATCTACACCGCTATCTCTATAAACATGGAAATATCTGCAGAGCCATCGGTAAAACATGGAATTACCTCTACAGTCATCTGTATAAACATGTAAATATCTACACTGCTATCTCTATAAACATGGAAATATCTACACCGCCATCTCTATAAACATGAAAATATCTACACTGCCATCTCCATAAACATGGAACTAACTACTCCGCCATCTGTATAAACATGGAAACATCTACACCGCCATCTGTGTGAATAAGGAAACATCTACAATGCCATCTGTATAAAGATATAAATATCTGCACCGCGAGCTGTATAAACATGGAAATATCTACATCGCTATCTGTATAAACGTAGAAATACCAACACATCTATCGGTATAAACATGGAAATATCTACACCGCCATCTGCATGTCCATGGAAATATCTACGCTGCCATCTGTATAAACATGGAAATATCTACACGGCCATCTGTGTATAGATGGAAATATCAACATCGCCATCTGTACAAACATGGAAATATCTACACCGCTATCTCTATAAACATGGAAATATCTGCAGAGCCATCGGTAAAACATGGAAATACCTCTACAGTCATCAGTATAAACATGGAAATATCTACAATGCCATCTATATACACATGGAAATAGCTACACAGCCATCTGTATAAACATTAAAATATCTACACTGCTATCTCTATAAACATGGAAATATCTACACCGCCATCTCTATAAACATGAAAATATCTACACTGCCATCTCCATAAACATGGAAATAACTACTCCGCCATCTGTATAAACATGGAAACATCTACACCGCCATCTGTGTGAATAAGGAAATATCTACAACGCCATCTGTATAAAGATATAAATATCTGCACCGCGAGCTGTATAAACATGGAAATATCTACATCGCTCTCTGTATCAACGTGGAAATACCAACACATCTATCGGTATAAACATGGAAATATCTACAACGCCATCTATATAAACATGGAAATATCTACACCGCTATGTCTATAAACATGGAAATACCTACACCGCTATCTCTATAAACATGGAAATATCTACACCGCTATCTGTATAAACATGGAAATATCTGCACAGCGATCTGTATAAACATGGAAATATCTACACCGCGATCTGTATAAACATGGAAATATCTTCACCACGATCTGTATAAACATGGAAATATCTACACCGCTATCTGTATAAACATGGTAATATCTACACCACCATCTATATAAACATGGAAATATCTACACCGCCATCTGCATAAACATGGAAATATCTACAATGCCATCTGTAGAAAGATGGAAATATCTACACCGCAATCTGTGTAAACATGGAAATATCTACACCGATATCTGTAAAAACATGGAAATATATACACCGCTATCTGTATAAACATGGAAATATCTACACCGCACTCTGTATAAACATGGAAATATCTACAGCGCCATCTCTATAAACATTGAAATATCTTCACTGCCTTCTGTAAAACATGGAAATATCTACACAGTCATCTGAATAAACATGGAAATATCTACACCACAATCGGTATAAACATGGAAATACCTACAATACCATCTGTATACACATGGAAATATGTACACAGACAACTCTATAAGTATGGAAATATCTACACCGCCATCTGTATAAACATGGAAATATCTTCACTGCCATCTGTAGAAAGATGGAAAAATCTACACCGCTATCTCTATAAATATGGAAATATCTACACCGCCATCTCTATAAACATGAAAATATCTACACTGCCATCTCCAGAAAGATGGAAGTATCTACTCTGCCATGTGTATAAACACGGAAATATCCACACCACCATCTGTGAAAACATGGAAATATCTACACCGCTATCTGTATAAACATGGAAATATCTACACCGCCATCTGCATGTCCATGGAAATATCTACGCTGCCATCTGTATAAACATGGAAATATCTACACGGCCATCTGTGTATAGATGGAAATATCAACATCGCCATCTGTACAAACATGGAAATATCTACACCGCTATCTCTATAAACATGGAAATATCTGCACAGCCATCTGTAAAACATGGAAATACCTCTACAGTCATCTGTATAAACATGGAAATATCTACAATGCCAACTGTATACACATGGAAATATCTACACAGCCATCTGTATAAACATGTAAATATCTACACTGCTATCTCTATAAACATGGAAATATCTACACCGCCATCTGTATAAACCTGAAAATATCTACACTGCCATCTCCATAAACATGGAACTAACTACTCCGCCATCTGTATAAACATGGAAACATCTACACCGCCATCTGTGTGAATAAGGAAATATCTACAATGCCATCTGTATAAAGATATAAATATCTGCACCGCGAGCTGTATAAACATCGAAATATCTACATCGCTATCTGCATAAACGTGGAAATACCAACACATCTATCGGTATAAACATGGAAATATCTACAACGCCATCTATATAAACATGGAAATATCTACACTGCTATGTCTATAAACATGGAAATACCTACACCGCTATCTCTATTAACATGGAAATATCTACACCGCTATCTGTACAAACATGGAAATATCTACACCGCTATCTGTATAAACATGGAAATATTTACACAGCGATCTGTATAAACATGGAAATATCTACTCCGCGATCTGTATAAACATGGAAATATCTTCACCACAATCTGTATAAACATGGAAATATCTACACCGCTATCTGTATAAACATGGTAATATCTACACTACCATCTATATAAACATGGAAATATCTACACCGCCATCTGCATAAACATGGAAATATCTACAATGCCATCTGTAGAGAGATGGAAATATCTACACCGCAATCTGTGTAAACATGGAAATATCTACACCGATATCTGTAAAAACATGGAAATATGTACACCGCTATCTGTATAAACATGGAAATAACTGCACCACGATCTGTATAAACATGGAAATATCTACAGCGCCATCTCTATACACATTGAAATATCTACACTGCCATATGTAAAACATGGAAATATCTACACAGTCGTCTGAATAAACATGGAAATATCTACACCACCATCTGTATAAACATGGAGATACCTACAATACCATCTGTATACACATGGAAATATCTAAACAGACATCTCTATAAGTATGGAAATATCTACACCGCCATCTGTATAAACATGGAAATATCTACACTGCCATCTGTAGAAAGATGGAAATATCTACACCGCTATCTCTACAAATATGGAAATATCTACACCGCCATCTCTATAAACATGAAAATATCTACACTGCCATCTCCATAAAGATGGAAGTATCTACTCCGCCATGTGTATAAACACGGAAATATCTACACCACCATCTGTGAAAACATGGAAATATCTACACCGCTCTCTGTATAAACATGGAAATATCTACACCGCCATCTGCATGTCCATGGAAAGATCTACGCTGCCATCTGTATAAACATGGAAACATTTACACGGCTATCTGTGTATTGATGGAAATATCAACAACGCCATCTGTACAAACATGGAAATATCTACACCACTATCTCTATAAACATGGAAATATCTGCAGAGCCATCGGTAAAACATGGATATACCTCTACAGTCATCACTATAAACATGGAAATATCTACAATGCCATCTATATACACATGGAAATATCTACACAGCCATCTGTATAAACATGAAAATATCTACACTGCTATCTCTATAAACATGGAAATATCTACACCGCCATCTCTATAAACATGAAAATATCTACACTGCCATCTCCATAAACATGGAACTAACTACTCCGCCATCTGTATAAACATGGAAACATCTACACCGCCATCTGTGTGAATAAGGAAATATCTACAATGCCATCTGTGTAAAGATATAAATATCTGCACCGCGAGCTGTATAAACATGGAAATATCTACATCGCTATCTGTATCATCGTGGAAATACCAACACATCTATCGGTATAAACATGGAAATATCTACAACGCCATCTATATAAACATGGAAATATCTACACCGCTATGTCTATAAACATGGAAATACCTACACCGCTATGTCTATAAACATGGAAATATCTACACCGCTATCTGTATAAACATGGAAATATCTACACCGCTATCTGTATAAACATGGAAATATCTGCACAGCGATCTGTATAAACATGGAAATATCTACACCGCGATCTGTATAAACATGGAAATATCTTCACCACGATCTGTATAAACATGGAAATATCTACACCGCTATCTGTATAAACATGGTAATATCTACACCACCATCTATATAAACATGGAAATACCTACACCGCCATCTGCATAAACATGGGAATATCTACAATGCCATCTGTAGAAAGATGGAAATATCTACACCGCAATCTGTGTAAACATGGAAATATCTACACCGATATCTGTAAAAACATGGAAATATATACACCGCTATCTGTATAAACATGGAAATATCTACACCACTCTGTATAAACATGGAAATATCTACAGCGCCATCTCTATAAACATTGAAATATCTCCACTGCCATCTGTAAAACATGGAAATATCTACACAGTCATCTGAATAAACATGGAAATATCTACACCACCATCTGTATAAACATGGAAATACCTACAATACCATCTGTATACACATGGAAATATGTACACAGACAACTCTATAAGTATGGAAATAACTACACCGCCATCTGTATAAACATGGAAATATCTACACTGCCATCTGTAGAAAGATGGAAATATCTACACCGCTATCTCTATAAATACGGAAATATCTACACCGCCATCTCTATAAACATGAAAATATCTACACTGCCATCTCCATAAAGATGGAAGTATCTACTCCCCCATGTGTATAAACACGGAAACATCTACACCACCATCTGTGAAAACATGGAAATATCTACACCGCTATCTGTATAAACATGGAAATATCTACACCGCCATCTGCATGTCCATGGAAATATCTACGCTGCCATCTGTATAAACATGGAAATATCTACACGGCCATCTGTGTATAGATGGAAATATCAACATCGCCATCTGTACAAACATGGAAATATCTTCACCGCTATCTCTATAAACATGGAAATATCTGCACAGCCATCTGTAAAACATGGAAATACCTCTACAGTCATCTGTATAAACATGGAAATATCTTCAATGCCAACTGTATACACATGGAAATATCTACACAGCCATCTGTATAAACATGTAAATATCTACACTGCTATCTCTATAAACATGGAAATATCTGCACCGCCATCTCTATAAACATGAAAATATCTACACTGCCATCTCCATCAACATGGAACTAACTACTCCGCCATCTGTATAAACATGGAAACATCTACACCGCCATCTGTGTGAATAAGGAAATATCTACAATGCCATCTGTATAAAGATATAAATCTCTGCACCGCGAGCTGTATAAACATGGAAATATCTACATCGCTATCTGTATAAACGTGGAAATACCAACACATCTATCGGTATAAACATGGAAATATCTACAACGCCATCTATATAAACATGGAAATATCTACACTGCTATGTCTATAAACATGGAAATACCTACACCGCTATCTCTATTAACATGGAAATATCTACACCGCTATCTGTATAAACATGGAAATATCTACACCGCTATCTGTATAAACATGGAAATATGTACACAGCGATCTGTATAAACATGGAAATATCTACTCCGCGATCTGTATAAACATGGAAATATCTTCACCACGATCTGTATAAACATGGAAATATCTACACCGCTATCTGTATAAACATGGTAATACGTACAATACCATCTATATAAACATGGTAATATCTACACCGCCATCTGCATAAACATGGAAATATCTACAATGCCATCTGTAGAAAGATGGAAATATCTACACCGCAATCTGTGTAAACATGGAAATATCTACACCGATATCTGTAAAAACATGGAAATATCTACACCGCTATCTGTATAAACATGGAAATACCTACACCGTGATCTGTATAAACATGGAAATATCTACAGCGCCATCTCTATAAACATTGAAATATCTACACTGCCATCTGTAAAACATGGAAATATCTACACAGTCATCTGAATAAACATGGAAATATCTACACCACCATCTGTATAAACATGGAGATACCTACAATACCATCTGTATACACATGGAAATATCTACACAGACATCTCTATAAGTATGGAAATATCTACACCGCCATCTGTATAAACATGGAAATATCTACACTGCCATCTGTAGAAAGATGGAAATATCTACACCGCCATCTGCATGTCCATGGAAATATCTACGCTGCCATCTGTATAAACATGGAAATATCTACACGGCCATCTGTGTATAGATGGAAATATCAACAACGCCATCTGTACAAACATGGAAATATCTACACCGCTATCTCTATAAACATGGAAATATCTGCAGAGCCATCGGTAAAACATGGAAATACCTCTACAGTCATCTGTATAAACATGGAAATATCTACAATGCCATCTGTATACACATGGAAATATCTACACAGCCATCTGTATAAACATGTAAATATCTACACTGCTATCTCTATAAACATGGAAATATCTACACCGCCATCTCTATAAACATGAAAATATCTACACTGCCATCTCCATAAACATGGAACTAACTACTCCGCCATCTGTATAAACATGGAAACATCTACACCGCCATCTGTGTGAATAAGGAAATATCTACAATGCCATCTGTATAAAGATATAAATATCTGCACCGCGAGCTGTATAAACATGGAAATATCTACATCGCTATCTGTATAAACGTAGAAATACCAACACATCTATCGGTATAAACATGGAAATATCTACAACGCCATCTATATAAACATGGATATATCTACACTGCTATGTCTATAAACATGGAAATACCTACACCGCTATCTCTATAAACATGGAAATATCTACACTGCTATCTGTATTAACATGGAAATATCTACAACGCTATCTTTATAAACATGGAAATATCTACACCGCGATCTGTATAAACATGGAAATATCTACACCGTGATCTGTATAAACATGGAAATATGTTCACCATGATCTGTATAAACATGGAAATATCTACACCGCTATCTGTATAAACATGGTAATATCTACACCACCGTCTATATAAACATGGAAGTATCTACACCGCCATCTGCATAAACATGGATACATCTACAATGCCATCTGTAGAAAGATGGAAATATCTACACCGCAATCTGTGTAAACATGGAAATATCTACACCGTTATCTGTAAAACATGGAAATATCTACACCGCTATCTGTATAAACATGGAAATATCTACACCGCGATCTGTATAAACATGGAATATCTACAGCGCCATCTCTATAAACATTGAAATATCTACACTGCCATCTGTAAAAACATGGAAATATCTACACAGTCATCTGAATAAACATGGAAATATCTACATCACCATCTGTATAAACATGGAAATACCTACAATACCATCTGTATACACATGGAAATATCTACACAGACATCTGTATAAGTATGGAAATATCTACACCGCCATCTGTATAAACATGGAAATATCTACACTGCCATCTGTAGAAAGATGGAATTATCTACACCGCTATCTCTATAAATATGGAAATATCTACACCGCCATCTCTATAAACATGAAAATATCTACACTGCCATCTCCATAAAGATGGAAGTATCTACTCCTCCATGTGTATAAACACGGAAATATCTACACCACCATCTGTGAAAACATGGAAATATCTACACCGCTATCTGTATAAACATGGAAATGTCTACACCGCCATCTGCAAGTCCATGGAATTATCTACGCTGCCATCTGTATAAACATGGAAATATCTACACGGCCATCAGTGTATAGATGGAAATATCAACATCGCCATCTGTACAAACATGGAAATATCTACACCGCTATCTCTATAAACATGGAAATATCTGCACAGCCATCTGTAAAACATGGAAATACCTCTACAGTCATCTGTATAAACATGGAAATATCTACAATGCCAACTGTATACACATGGAAATATCTACACAGCCATCTGTTTAAGCATGTAAATATCTACACTGCTATCTCTATAAACATGGAAATATCTACACCGCCATCTCTATAAACATGAAAATATCTACACTGCCATCTCCATAAACATGGAACTAACTACACCGCCATCTGTATAAACATGGAAACATCTACACCGCCATCTGTGTGAATAAGGAAATATCTACAATGCCATCTGTATAAAGATATAAATCTCTGCACCGGGAGCTGTATAAACATGGAAATATCTACATCGCTATCTGTATAAACGTGGA
The DNA here is from genome assembly GCF_029289425.2 of Pan paniscus. Classification (NCBI taxonomy): domain Eukaryota; kingdom Metazoa; phylum Chordata; class Mammalia; order Primates; family Hominidae; genus Pan; species Pan paniscus. The sequence continues at coordinate 6,226,957 of NC_073256.2, forward strand.
AATACCAACACATCTATCGGTATAAACATGGAAATATCTACAACGCCATCTATATAAACATGGAAATATCTACACTGCTATGTCTATAAACATGGAAATACCTACACCGCTATCTCTATTAACATGGAAATATCTACACCGCTATCTGTATAAACATGGAAATATCTACACAGCTATCTGTATAAACATGGAAATATGTACACAGCGATCTGTATAAACATGGAAATATCTACTCCGCGATCTGTATAAACATGGAAATATCTTCACCACGATCTGTATAAACATGGAAATATCTACACCGCTATCTGTATAAACATGGTAATACCTACACTACCATCTATATAAACATGGAAAAATCTACACCGCCATCTGCATAAACATGGAAATATCTACAATGCCATCTGTAGAAAGATGGAAATATCTACACCGCAATCTGTGTAAACATGGAAATATCTACACCGATATCTGTAAAAACATGGAAATATCTACACCGCCATCTCTATAAACATGAAAATATCTACACCGCCATCTCCATAAACATGGAACTAACTACTCCGCCATCTGTATAAACATGGAAACATCTACACCTCCATCTGTGTGAATAAGGAAATATCTACAATGCCATCTGTATAAAGATATAAATATCTGCACCGCGAGCTGTATAAACATGGAAATATCTACATCGCTATCTGTATAAACGTAGAAATACCAACACATCTATCGGTATAAACATGGAAATATCTACAACGCCATCTATATAAACATGGATATATCTACACTGCTATGTCTATAAACATGGAAATACCTACACCGCTATCTCTATAAACATGGAAATATCTACACTGCTATCTGTATTAACATGGAAATATCTACAACGCTATCTGTATAAACATGGAAATATCTACACCGCGATCTGTATATACATGGAAATATCTACACCGTGATCTGTATAAACATGGAAATATCTTCACCATGATCTGTATAAACATGGAAATATCTACACCGCTATCTGTATAAACATGGTAATATCTACACCACCGTCTATATAAACATGGAAGTATCTACACCGCCATCTGCATAAACATGGATACATCTACAATGCCATCTGTAGAAAGATGGAAATATCTACACCGCAATCTGTGTAAACATGGAAATATCTACACCGTTATCTGTAAAACATGGAAATATCTACACCGCTATCTGTATAAACATGGAAATATCTACACCGCGATCTGTATAAACATGGAATATCTACAGCGCCATCTCTATAAACATTGAAATATCTACACTGCCATCTGTAAAAACATGGAAATATCTACACAGTCATCTGAATAAACATGGAAATATCTACACCACCATCTGTATAAACATGGAAATACCTACAATACCATCTGTATACACATGGAAATATCTACACAGACATCTGTATAAGTATGGAAATATCTACACCGCCATCTGTATAAACATGGAAATATCTACACTGCCATCTGTAGAAAGATGGAATTATCTACACCGCTATCTCTATAAATATGGAAATATCTACACCGCCATCTCTATAAACATGAAAATATCTACACTGCCATCTCCATAAAGATGGAAGTATCTACTCCGCCATGTGTATAAACACGGAAATATCTACACCACCATCTGTGAAAACATGGAAATATCTACACCGCTATCTGTATAAACATGGAAATATCTACACCGCCATCTGCATGTCCATGGAAATATCTACGCTGCCATCTGTATAAACATGGAAATATCTACACGGCCATCTGTGTATAGATGGAAATATCAACATCGCCATCTGTACAAACATGGAAATATCTACACCGCTATCTCTATAAACATGGAAATATCTGCAGAGCCATCGGTAAAACATGGAAATACCTCTACAGTCATCAGTATAAACATGGAAATATCTACAATGCCATCTATATACACATGGAAATAGCTACACAGCCATCTGTATAAACATGAAAATATCTACACTGCTATCTCTATAAACATGGAAATATCTACACCGCCATCTCTATAAACATGAAAATATCTACACTGCCGTCTCCATAAACATGGAATTAACTACTCCGCCATCTGTATAAACATGGAAACATCTACACCGCCATCTGTGTGAATAAGGAAATATCTACAACGCCATCTGTATAAAGATATAAATATCTGCACCGCGAGCTGTATAAACATGGAAATATCTACATCGCTATCTGTATCAACGTGGAAATACCAACACATCTATCGGTATAAACATGGAAATATCTACAACGCCATCTATATAAACATGGAAATATCTACACCGCTATGTCTATAAACATGGAAATACCTACACCGCTATCTCTATAAACATGGAAATATCTACACCGCTATCTGTATAAACATGGAAATATCTGCACAGCGATCTGTATAAACATGGAAATATCTACACCGCGATCTGTATAAACATGGAAATATCTTCACCACGATCTGTATAAACATGGAAATATCTACACCGCTATCTGTATAAACATGGTAATATCTACACCACCATCTATATAAACATGGAAATATCTACACCGCCATCTGCATAAACATGGAAATATCTACAATGCCATCTGTAGAAAGATGGAAATATCTACACCGCAATCTGTCTAAACATGGAAATATCTACACCGATATCTGTAAAAACATGGAAATATATACACCGCTATCTGTATAAACATGGAAATATCTACACCACACTCTGTATAAACATGGAAATATCTACAGCGACATCTCTGTAAACATTGAAATATCTACACTGCCTTCTGTAAAACATGGAAATATCTACACAGTCATCTGAATAAACATGGAAATATCTACACCACAATCGGTATAAACATGGAAATACCTACAATACCATCTGTATACACATGGAAATATGTACACAGACAACTCTATAAGTATGGAAATATCTACACCGCCATCTGTATAAACATGGAAATATCTTCACTGCCATCTGTAGAAAGATGGAAAAATCTACACCGCTATCTCTATAAATATGGAAATATCTACACCGCCATCTCTATAAACATGAAAATATCTACACTGCCATCTCCAGAAAGATGGAAGTATCTACTCTGCCATGTGTATAAACACGGAAATATCCACACCACCATCTGTGAAAACATGGAAATATCTACACCGCTATCTGTATAAACATGGAAATATCTACACCGCAATCTGCATGTCCATGGAAATATCTACGCTGCCATCTGTATAAACATGGAAATATCTACACGGCCATCTGTGTATAGATGGAAATATCAACATCGCCATCTGTACAAACATGGAAATATCTACACCGCTATCTCTATAAACATGGAAATATCTGCACAGCCATCTGTAAAACATGGAAATACCTCTACAGTCATCTGTATAAACATGGAAATATCTACAATGCCAACTGTATACACATGGAAATATCTACACAGCCATCTGTATAAACATGTAAATATCTACACTGCTATCTCTATAAACATGGAAATATCTACACCGCCATCTCTATAAACCTGAAAATATCTACACTGCCATCTCCATAAACATGGAACTAACTACTCCGCCATCTGTATAAACATGGAAACATCTACACAGCCATCTGTGTGAATAAGGAAATATCTACAATGCCATCTGTATAAAGATATAAATATCTGCACCGCGAGCTGTATAAACATGGAAATATCTACATCGCTATCTGTATAAACGTGGAAATACCAACACATCTATCGGTATAAACATGGAAATATCTACAACGCCATCTATATAAACATGGAAATATCTACACTGCTATGTCTATAAACATGGAAATACCTACACCGCTATCTCTATTAACCTGGAAATATCTACACCGCTATCTGTATAAACATGGAAATATCTACACCGCTATCTGTATAAACATGGAAATATTTACACAGCGATCTGTATAAACATGGAAATATCTACTCCGCGATCTGTATAAACATGGAAATATCTTCACCACGATCTGTATAAACATGGAAATATCTACACCGCTATCTGTATAAACATGGTAATATCTACACTACCATCTATATAAACATGGAAATATCTACACCGCCATCTGCATAAACATGGAAATATCTACAATGCCATCTGTAGAAAGATGGAAATATCTACACCGCAATCTGTGTAAACATGGAAATATCTACACCGATATCTGTAAAAACATGGAAATATCTACACCGCTATCTGTATAAACATGGAAATAACTACACCGCGATCTGTATAAACATGGAAATATCTACAGCGCCATCTCTATAAACATTGAAATATCTACACTGCCATATGTAAAACATGGAAATATCTACACAGTCGTCTGAATAAACATGGAAATATCTACACCACCATCTGTATAAACATGGAGATACCTACAATACCATCTGTATACACATGGAAATATCTACACAGACATCTCTATAAGTATGGAAATATCTACACCGCCATCTGTATAAACATGGAAATATCTACACTGCCATCTGTAGAAAGATGGAAATATCTACACCGCTATCCCTACAAATATGGAAATATCTACACCGCCATCTCTATAAACATGAAAATATCTACACTGCCATCTCCATAAAGATGGAAGTATCTACTCCGCCATGTGTATAAACACGGAAATATCTACACCACCATCTGTGAAAACATGGAAATATCTACACCGCTCTCTGTATAAACATGGAAATATCTACACCGCCATCTGCATGTCCATGGAAAGATCTACGCTGCCATCTGTATAAACATGGAAACATTTACACGGCTATCTGTGTATTGATGGAAATATCAACAACGCCATCTGTACAAACATGGAAATATCTACACCACTATCTCTATAAACATGGAAATATCTGCAGAGCCATCGGTAAAACATGGATATACCTCTACAGTCATCAGTATAAACATGGAAATATCTACAATGCCATCTATATACACATGGAAATATCTACACAGCCATCTGTATAAACATGAAAATATCTACACTGCTATCTCTATAAACATGGAAATATCTACACCGCCATCTCTATAAACATGAAAATATCTACACTGCCATCTCCATAAACATGGAACTAACTACTCCGCCATCTGTATAAACATGGAAACATCTACACCGCCATCTGTGTGAATTAGGAAATATCTACAATGCCATCTGTGTAAAGATATAAATATCTGCACCACGAGCTGTATAAACATGGAAATATCTACATCGCTATCTGTATCATCGTGGAAATACCAACACATCTATCGGTATAAACATGGAAATATCTACAACGCCATCTATATAAACATGGAAATATCTACACCGCTATGTCTATAAACATGGAAATACCTACACCGCTATCTCTATAAACATGGAAATATCTACACCGCTATCTGTATAAACATGGAAATATCTACACCGCTATCTGTATAAACATGGAAATATCTGCACAGCGATCTGTATAAACATGGAAATATCTACACCGCGATCTGTATAAACATGGAAATATCTTCACCACGATCTGTATAAACATGGAAATATCTACACCGCTATCTGTATAAACATGGTAATATCTACACCACCATCTATATAAACATGGAAATATCTACACCGCCATCTGCATAAACATGGAAATATCTACAATGCCATCTGTATAAAGATGGAAATATCTACACCGCAATCTGTGTAAACATGGAAATATCTACACCGATATCTGTAAAAACATGGAAATATATACACCGCTATCTGTATAAACATGGAAATATCTACACCACTCTGTATAAACATGGAAATATCTACAGCGCCATCTCTATAAACATTGAAATATCTCCACTGCCATCTGTAAAACATGGAAATATCTACACAGTCATCTGAATAAACATGGAAATATCTACACCACCATCTGTATAAACATGGAAATACCTACAATACCATCTGTATACACATGTAAATATGTACACAGACAACTCTATAAGTATGGAAATAACTACACCGCCATCTGTATAAACATGGAAATATCTACACTGCCATCTGTAGAAAGATGGAAATATCTACACCGCTATCTCTATAAATATGGAAATATCTACACCGCCATCTCTATAAACATGAAAATATCTACACTGCCATCTCCATAAAGATGGAAGTATCTACTCCCCCATGTGTATAAACACGGAAACATCTACACCACCATCTGTGAAAACATGGAAATATCTACACCGCTATCTGTATAAACATGGAAATATCTACACCGCCATCTGCATGTCCATGGAAATATCTACACTGCCATCTGTATAAACATGGAAATATCTACACGGCCATCTGTGTATAGATGGAATTATCAACAACGCCATCTGTACAAACATGGAAATATCTACACCGCTATCTCTATAAACATGGAAATATCTGCAGAGCCATCGGTAAAACATGGAATTACCTCTACAGTCATCTGTATAAACATGTAAATATCTACACTGCTATCTCTATAAACATGGAAATATCTACACCGCCATCTCTATAAACATGAAAATATCTACACTGCCATCTCCATAAACATGGAACTAACTACTCCGCCATCTGTATAAACATGGAAACATCTACACCGCCATCTGTGTGAATAAGGAAATATCTACAATGCCATCTGTATAAAGATATAAATATCTGCACCGCGAGCTGTATAAACATGTAAATATCTACATCGCTATCTGTATAAACGTAGAAATACCAACACATCTATCGGTATAAACATGGAAATATCTACAACGCCATCTATATAAACATGGATATATCTACACTGCTATGTCTATAAACATGGAAATACCTACACCGCTATCTCTATAAACATGGAAATATCTACACTGCTATCTGTATTAACATGGAAATATCTACAACGCTATCTGTATAAACATGGAAATATCTACACCGCTATCTGTATAAACATGGAAATATCTACACCGTGATCTGTATAAACATGGAAATATCTTCACCATGATCTGTATAAACATGGAAATATCTACACCGCTATCTGTATAAACATGGTAATATCTACACCACCGTCTATATAAACATGGAAGTATCTACACCGCCATCTGCATAAACATGGATACATCTACAATGCCATCTGTAGAAAGATGGAAATATCTACACCGCAATCTGTGTAAACATGGAAATATCTACACCGTTATCTGTAAAACATGGAAATATCTACACCGCTATCTGTATAAACATGGAAATATCTACACCGCGATCTGTATAAACATGGAATATCTACAGCGCCATCTCTATAAACATTGAAATATCTACACCGCCATCTGTAAAAACATGGAAATATCTACACAGTCATCTGAATAAACATGGAAATATCTACACCACCGTCTGTATAAACATGGAAATACCTACAATACCATCTGTATACACATGGAAATATCTACACAGACATCTGTATAAGTATGGAAATATCTACACCGCCATCTGTATAAACATGGAAATATCTACACTGCCATCTGTAGAAAGATGGAATTATCTACACCGCTATATCTATAAATATGGAAATATCTACACCGCCATCTCTATAAACATGAAAATATCTACACTGCCATCTCCATAAAGATGGAAGTATCTACTCCGCCATGTGTATAAACACGGAAATATCTACACCACCATCTGTGAAAACATGGAAATATCTACACCGCTATCTGTATAAACATGGAAATATCTACACCGCCATCTGCATGTCCATGGAAATATCTACGCTGCCATCTGTATAAACATGGAAATATCTACACGGCCATCTGTGTATAGATAGAAATATCAACATCGCCATCTGTACAAACATGGAAATATCTACACCGCTATCTCTATAAACATGGAAATATCTGCAGAGCCATCGGTAAAACATGGAAATACCTCTACAGTCATCAGTATAAACATGGAAATATCTACAATGCCATCTATATACACATGGAAATAGCTACACAGCCATCTGTATAAACATTAAAATATCTACACTGCTATCTCTATAAACATGGAAATATCTACACCGCCATCTCTATAAACATGAAAATATCTACACTGCCATCTCCATAAACATGGAAATAACTACTCCGCCATCTGTATAAACATGGAAACATCTACACCGCCATCTGTGTGAATAAGGAAATATCTACAACGCCATCTGTATAAAGATATAAATATCTGCACCGCGAGCTGTATAAACATGGAAATATCTACATCGCTATCTGTATCAACGTGGAAATACCAACACATCTATCGGTATAAACATGGAAATATCTACAACGCCATCTATATAAACATGGAAATATCTACACCGCTATGTCTATAAACATGGAAAAACCTACACCGCTATCTCTATAAACATGGAAATATCTACACCGCTATCTGTATAAACATGGAAATATCTGCACAGCGATCTGTATAAACATGGAAATATCTACACCGCGATCTGTATAAACATGGAAATATCTTCACCACGATCTGTATAAACATGGAAATATCTACACCGCTATCTGTATAAACATGGTAATATCTACACCACCATCTATATAAACATGGAAATATCTACACCGCCATCTGCATAAACATGGAAATATCTACAATGCCATCTGTAGAAAGATGGAAATATCTACACCGCAATCTGTGTAAACATGGAAATATCTACACCGATATCTGTAAAAACATGGAAATATATACACCGCTATCTGTATAAACATGGAAATATCTACACCGCACTCTGTATAAACATGGAAATATCTACAGCGCCATCTCTATAAACATTGAAATATCTTCACTGCCTTCTGTAAAACATGGAAATATCTACACAGTCGTCTGAATAAACATGGAAATATCTACACCACCATCTGTATAAACATGGAGATACCTACAATACCATCTGTATACACATGGAAATATCTACACAGACATCTCTATAAGTATGGAAATATCTACACCGCCATCTGTATAAACATGGAAATATCTACACTGCCATCTGTAGAAAGATGGAAATATCTACACCGCTATCTCTACAAATATGGAAATTTCTACACCGCCATCTCTATAAACATGAAAATATCTACACTGCCATCTCCATAAAGATGGAAGTATCTACTCCGCCATGTGTATAAACACGGAAATATCTACACCACCATCTGTGAAAACATGGAAATATCTACACCGCTCTCTGTATAAACATGGAAATATCTACACCGCCATCTGCATGTCCATGGAAAGATCTACGCTGCCATCTGTATAAACATGGAAACATTTACACAGCTATCTGTGTATTGATGGAAATATCAACAACGCCATCTGTACAAACATGGAAATATCTACACCACTATCTCTATAAACATGGAAATATCTGCAGAGCCATCGGTAAAACATGGATATACCTCTACAGTCATCAGTATAAACATGGAAATATCTACAATGCCATCTATATACACATGGAAATATCTACACAGCCATCTGTATAAACATGAAAATATCTACACTGCTATCTCTATAAACATGGAAATATCTACACCGCCATCTCTATAAACATGAAAATATCTACACTGCCATCTCCATAAACATGGAACTAACTACTCCGCCATCTGTATAAACATGGAAACATCTACAACGCCATCTGTGTGAATCAGGAAATATCTACAATGCCATCTGTGTAAAGATATAAATATCTGCACCGCGAGCTGTATAAACATGGAAATATCTACATCGCTATCTGTATCATCGTGGAAATACCAACACATCTATCGGTATAAACATGGAAATATCTACAACGCCATCTATATAAACATGGAAATATCTACACCGCTATGTCTATAAACATGGAAATACCTACACCGCTATCTCTATAAACATGGAAATATCTACACCGCTATCTGTATAAACATGGAAATATCTACACCGCTATCTGTATAAACATGGAAATATCTGCACAGCGATCTGTATAAACATGGAAATATCTACACCGCGATCTTTATAAACATGGAAATATCTTCACCACGATCTGTATAAACATGGAAATATCTACACCACTATCTGTATAAACATGGTAATATCTACACCACCATCTATATAAACTTGGAAATATCTACACCGCCATCTGCATAAACATGGAAATATCTACAATGCCATCTGTAGAAAGATGGAAATATCTACACCGCAATCAGTGTAAACATGGAAATATCTACACCGATATCTGTAAAAACATGGAAATATATACACCGCTATCTGTATAAACATGGAAATATCTACACCACTCTGTATAAACATGGAAATATCTACAGCGCCATCTCTATAAACATTGAAATATCTCCACTGCCATCTGTAAAACATGGAAATATCTACACAGTCATCTGAATAAACATGGAAATATCTACACCACCATCTGTATAAACATGGAAATACCTACAATACCATCTGTATACACATGGAAATATGTACACAGACAACTCTATAAGTATGGAAATAACTACACCGCCATCTGTATAAACATGGAAATATCTACACTGCCATCTGTAGAAAGATGGAAATATCTACACCGCTATCTCTATAAATATGGAAATATCTACACCGCCATCTCTATAAACATGAAAATATCTACACTGCCATCTCCATAAAGATGGAAGTATCTACTCCCCCATGTGTATAAACACGGAAACATCTACACCACCATCTGTGAAAACATGGAAATATCTACACCGCTATCTGTATAAACATGGAAATATCTACACCGCCATCTGCATGTCCATGGAAATATCTACACTGCCATCTGTATAAACATGGAAATATCTACACGGCCATCTGTGTATAGATGGAATTATCAACAACGCCATCTGTACAAACATGGAAATATCTACACCGCTATCTCTATAAACATGGAAATATCTGCAGAGCCATCGGTAAAACATGGAATTACCTCTACAGTCATCTGTATAAACATGTACATATCTACACTGCTATCTCTATAAACATGGAAATATCTACACCGCCATCTCTATAAACATGAAAATATCTACACTGCCATCTCCATAAACATGGAACTAACTACTCCGCCATCTGTATAAACATGGAAACATCTACACCGCCATCTGTGTGAATAAGGAAATATCTACAATGCCATCTGTATAAAGATATAAATATCTGCACCGCGAGCTGTATAAACATGGAAATATCTACATCGCTATCTGTATAAACGTAGAAATACCAACACATCTATCGGTATAAACATGGAAATATCTACAACGCCATCTATATAAACATGGATATATCTACACTGCTATGTCTATAAACATGGAAATACCTACACCGCTATCTCTATAAACATGGAAATATCTACACTGCTATCTGTATTAACATGGAAATATCTACAACGCTATCTGTATAAACATGGAAATATCTACACCGCGATCTGTATAAACATGGAAATATCTACACCGTGATCTGTATAAACATGGAAATATCTTCACCATGATCTGTATAAACATGGAAATATCTACACCGCTATCTGTATAAACATGGTAATATCTACACCACCGTCTATATAAACATGGAAGTATCTACACCGCCATCTGCATAAACATGGATACATCTACAATGCCATCTGTAGAAAGATGGAAATATCTACACCGCAATCTGTGTAAACATGGAAATATCTACACCGTTATCTGTAAAACATGGAAATATCTACACCGCTATCTGTATAAACATGGAAATATCTACACCGCGATCTGTATAAACATGGAATATCTACAGCGCCATCTCTATAAACATTGAAATATCTACACTGCCATCTGTAAAAACATGGAAATATCTACACAGTCATCTGAATAAACATGGAAATATCTACACCACCGTCTGTATAAACATGGAAATACCTACAATACCATCTGTATACACATGGAAATATCTACACAGACATCTGTATAAGTATGGAAATATCTACACCGCCATCTGTATAAACATGGAAATATCTACACTGCCATCTGTAGAAAGATGGAATTATCTACACCGCTATCTCTATAAATATGGAAATATCTACACCGCCATCTCTATAAACATGAAAATATCTACACTGCCATCTCCATAAAGATGGAAGTATCTACTCCGCCATGTGTATAAACACGGAAATATCTACACCACCATCTGTGAAAACATGGAAATATCTACACCGCTATCTGTATAAACATGGAAATATCTACACCGCCATCTGCATGTCCATGGAAATATCTACGCTGCCATCTGTATAAACATGGAAATATCTACACGGCCATCTGTGTATAGATGGAAATATCAACATCGCCATCTGTACAAACATGGAAATATCTACACCGCTATCTCTATAAACATGGAAATATCTGCAGAGCCATCGGTAAAACATGGAAATACCTCTACAGTCATCAGTATAAACATGGAAATATCTACAATGCCATCTATATACACATGGAAATAGCTACACAGCCATCTGTATAAACATGAAAATATCTACACTGCTATCTCTATAAACATGGAAATATCTACACCGCCATCTCTATAAACATGAAAATATCTACACTGCCATCTCCATAAACATGGAAATAACTACTCCGCCATCTGTATAAACATGGAAACATTTACACCGCCATCTGTGTGAATAAGGAAATATCTACAACGCCATCTGTATAAAGATATAAATATCTGCACCGCGAGCTGTATAAACATGGAAATATCTACATCGCTATCTGTATCAACGTGGAAATACCAACACATCTATCGGTATAAACATGGAAATATCTACAACGCCATCTATATAAACATGGAAATATCTACACCGCTATGTCTATAAACATGGAAATACCTACACCGCTATCTCTATAAACATGGAAATATCTACACCGCTATCTGTATAAACATGGAAATATCTGCACAGCGATCTGTATAAACATGGAAATATCTTCACCACGATCTGTATAAACATGGAAATATCTACACCGCTATCTGTATAAACATGGTAATATCTACACCACCATCTATATAAACATGGAAATATCTACACCGCCATCTGCATAAACATGGAAATATCTACAATGCCATCTGTAGAAAGATGGAAATATCTACACCGCAATCTGTGTAAACATGGAAATATCTACACCGATATCTGTAAAAACATGGAAATATATACACCGCTATCTGTATAAACATGGAAATATCTACACCGCACTCTGTATAAACATGGAAATATCTACAGCGCCATCTCTATAAACATTGAAATATCTTCACTGCCTTCTGTAAAACATGGAAATATCTACACAGTCATCTGAATAAACATGGAAATATCTACACCACAATCGGTATCAACATGAAAATACCTACAATACCATCTGTATACACATGGAAATATGTACACAGACAACTCTATAAGTATGGAAATATCTACACCGCCATCTGTATAAACATGGAAATATCTTCACTGCCATCTGTAGAAAGATGGAAAAATCTACACCGCTATCTCTATAAATATGGAAATATCTACACCGCCATCTCTATAAACATGAAAATATCTACACTGCCATCTCCAGAAAGATGGAAGTATCTACTCTGCCATGTGTATAAACACGGAAATATCCACACCACCATCTGTGAAAACATGGAAATATCTACACCGCTATCTGTATAAACATGGAAATATCTACACCGCCATCTGCATGTCCATGGAAATATCTACGCTGCCATCTGTATAAACATGGAAATATCTACACGGCCATCTGTGTATAGATGGAAATATCAACATCGCCATCTGTACATACATGGAAATATCTACACCGCTATCTCTATAAACATGGAAATATCTGCACAGCCATCTGTAAAACATGGAAATACCTCTACAGTCATCTGTATAAACATGGAAATATCTACAATGCCAACTGTATACACATGGAAATATCTACACAGCCATCTGTATAAACATGTAAATATCTACACTGCTATCTCTATAAACATGGAAATATCTACACAGCCATCTCTATAAACATGTAAATATCTACACTGCTATCTCTATAAACATGGAAATATCTACACCGCCATCTGTATAAACCTGAAAATATCTACACTGCCATCTCCATAAACATGGAACTAACTACTCCGCCATCTGTATAAACATGGAAACATCTACACCGCCATCTGTGTGAATAAGGAAATATCTACAATGCCATCTGTATAAAGATATAAATATCTGCACCGCGAGCTGTATAAACATGGAAATATCTACATCGCTATCTGTATAAACGTGGAAATACCAACACATCTATCGGTATAAACATGGAAATATCTACAACGCCATCTATATAAACATGGAAATATCTACACTGCTATGTCTATAAACATGGAAATACCTACACCGCTATCTCTATTAACATGGAAATATCTACACCGCTATCTGTATAAACATGGAAATATCTACACCGCTATCTGTATAAACATGGAAATATTTACACAGCGATCTGTATAAACATGGAAATATCTACTCCGCGATCTGTATAAACATGGAAATATCTTCACCACAATCTGTATAAACATGGAAATATCTACACCGCTATCTGTATAAACATGGTAATATCTACACTACCATCTATATAAACATGGAAATATCTACACCGCCATCTGCATAAACATGGAAATATCTACAATGCCATCTGTAGAGAGATGGAAATATCTACACCGCAATCTGTGTAAACATGGAAATATCTACACCGATATCTGTAAAAACATGGAAATATCTACACCGCTATCTGTATAAACATGGAAATAACTACACCGCGATCTGTATAAACATGGAAATATCTACAGCGCCATCTCTATAAACATTGAAATATCTACACTGCCATATGTAAAACATGGAAATATCTACACAGTCGTCTGAATAAACATGGAAATATCTACACCACCATCTGTATAAACATGGAGATACCTACAATACCATCTGTATACACATGGAAATATTTAAACAGACATCTCTATAAGTATGGAAATATCTACACCGCCATCTGTATAAACATGGAAATATCTACACTGCCATCTGTAGAAAGATGGAAATATCTACACCGCTATCTCTACAAATATGGAAATATCTACACCGCCATCTCTATAAACATGAAAATATCTACACTGCCATCTCCATAAAGATGGAAGTATCTACTCCGCCATGTGTATAAACACGGAAATATCTACACCACCATCTGTGAAAACATGGAAATATCTACACCGCTCTCTGTATAAACATGGAAATATCTACACCGCCATCTGCATGTCCATGGAAAGATCTACGCTGCCATCTGTATAAACATGGAAACATTTACACGGCTATCTGTGTATTGATGGAAATATCAACAACGCCATCTGTACAAACATGGAAATATCTACACCACTATCTCTATAAACATGGAAATATCTGCAGAGCCATCGGTAAAACATGGATATACCTCTACAGTCATCAGTATAAACATGGAAATATCTACAATGCCATCTATATACACATGGAAATATCTACACAGCCATCTGTATAAACATGAAAATATCTACACTGCTATCTCTATAAACATGGAAATATCTACACCGCCATCTCTATAAACATGAAAATATCTACACTGCCATCTCCATAAACATGGAACTAACTACTCCGCCATCTGTATAAACATGGAAACATCTACACCGCCATCTGTGTGAATAAGGAAATATCTACAATGCCATCTGTGTAAAGATATAAATATCTGCACCGCGAGCTGTATAAACATGGAAATATCTACATCGCTATCTGTATCATCGTGGAAATACCAACACATCTATCGGTATAAACATGGAAATATCTACAACGCCATCTATATAAACATGGAAATATCTACACCGCTATGTCTATAAACATGGAAATACCTACACCGCTATCTCTATAAACATGGAAATATCTACACCGCTATCTGTATAAACATGGAAATATCTACACCGCTATCTGTATAAACATGGAAATATCTGCACAGCGATCTGTATAAACATGGAAATATCTACACCGCGATCTGTATAAACATGGAAATATCTTCACCACGATCTGTATAAACATGGAAATATCTACACCGCTATCTGTATAAACATGGTAATATCTACACCACCATCTATATAAACATGGAAATACCTACACCGCCATCTGCATAAACATGGAAATATCTACAATGCCATCTGTAGAAAGATGGAAATATCTACACCGCAATCTGTGTAAACATGGAAATATCTACACCGATATCTGTAAAAACATGGAAATATATACACCGCTATCTGTATAAACATGGAAATATCTACACCACTCTGTATAAACATGGAAATATCTACAGCGCCATCTCTATAAACATTGAAATATCTCCACTGCCATCTGTAAAACATGGAAATATCTACACAGTCATCTGAATAAACATGGAAATATCTACACCACCATCTGTATAAACATGGAAATACCTACAATACCATCTGTATACACATGGAAATATGTACACAGACAACTCTATAAGTATGGAAATAACTACACCGCCATCTGTATAAACATGGAAATATCTACACTGCCATCTGTAGAAAGATGGAAATATCTACACCGCTATCTCTATAAATACGGAAATATCTACACCGCCATCTCTATAAACATGAAAATATCTACACTGCCATCTCCATAAAGATGGAAGTATCTACTCCCCCATGTGTATAAACACGGAAACATCTACACCACCATCTGTGAAAACATGGAAATATCTACACCGCTATCTGTATAAACATGGAAATATCTACACCGCCATCTGCATGTCCATGGAAATATATACGCTGCCATCTGTATAAACATGGAAATATCTACACGGCCATCTGTGTATAGATGGAATTATCAACAACGCCATCTGTACAAACATGGAAATATCTCCACCGCTATCTCTATAAACATGGAAATATCTGCAGAGCCATCGGTAAAACATGGAATTACCTCTACAGTCATCTGTATAAACATGTAAATATCTACACTGCTATCTCTATAAACATGGAAATATCTACACCGCCATCTCTATAAACATGAAAATATCTACACTGCCATCTCCATAAACATGGAACTAACTACTCCGCCATCTGTATAAACATGGAAACATCTACACCGCCATCTGTGTGAATAAGGAAATATCTACAATGCCATCTGTATAAAGATATAAATATCTGCACCGCGAGCTGTATAAACATGGAAATATCTACATCGCTATCTGTATAAACGTAGAAATACCAACACATCTATCGGTATAAACATGGAAATATCTACACCGCCATCTGCATGTCCATGGAAATATCTACGCTGCCATCTGTATAAACATGGAAATATCTACACGGCCATCTGTGTATAGATGGAAATATCAACATCGCCATCTGTACAAACATGGAAATATCTACACCGCTATCTCTATAAACATGGAAATATCTGCAGAGCCATCGGTAAAACATGGAAATACCTCTACAGTCATCAGTATAAACATGGAAATATCTACAATGCCATCTATATACACATGGAAATAGCTACACAGCCATCTGTATAAACATTAAAATATCTACACTGCTATCTCTATAAACATGGAAATATCTACACCGCCATCTCTATAAACATGAAAATATCTACACTGCCATCTCCATAAACATGGAAATAACTACTCCGCCATCTGTATAAACATGGAAACATCTACACCGCCATCTGTGTGAATAAGGAAATATCTACAACGCCATCTGTATAAAGATATAAATATCTGCACCGCGAGCTGTATAAACATGGAAATATCTACATCGCTCTCTGTATCAACGTGGAAATACCAACACATCTATCGGTATAAACATGGAAATATCTACAACGCCATCTATATAAACATGGAAATATCTACACCGCTATGTCTATAAACATGGAAATACCTACACCGCTATCTCTATAAACATGGAAATATCTACACCGCTATCTGTATAAACATGGAAATATCTGCACAGCGATCTGTATAAACATGGAAATATCTACACCGCGATCTGTATAAACATGGAAATATCTTCACCACGATCTGTATAAACATGGAAATATCTACACCGCTATCTGTATAAACATGGTAATATCTACACCACCATCTATATAAACATGGAAATATCTACACCGCCATCTGCATAAACATGGAAATATCTACAATGCCATCTGTAGAAAGATGGAAATATCTACACCGCAATCTGTGTAAACATGGAAATATCTACACCGATATCTGTAAAAACATGGAAATATATACACCGCTATCTGTATAAACATGGAAATATCTACACCGCACTCTGTATAAACATGGAAATATCTACAGCGCCATCTCTATAAACATTGAAATATCTTCACTGCCTTCTGTAAAACATGGAAATATCTACACAGTCATCTGAATAAACATGGAAATATCTACACCACAATCGGTATAAACATGGAAATACCTACAATACCATCTGTATACACATGGAAATATGTACACAGACAACTCTATAAGTATGGAAATATCTACACCGCCATCTGTATAAACATGGAAATATCTTCACTGCCATCTGTAGAAAGATGGAAAAATCTACACCGCTATCTCTATAAATATGGAAATATCTACACCGCCATCTCTATAAACATGAAAATATCTACACTGCCATCTCCAGAAAGATGGAAGTATCTACTCTGCCATGTGTATAAACACGGAAATATCCACACCACCATCTGTGAAAACATGGAAATATCTACACCGCTATCTGTATAAACATGGAAATATCTACACCGCCATCTGCATGTCCATGGAAATATCTACGCTGCCATCTGTATAAACATGGAAATATCTACACGGCCATCTGTGTATAGATGGAAATATCAACATCGCCATCTGTACAAACATGGAAATATCTACACCGCTATCTCTATAAACATGGAAATATCTGCACAGCCATCTGTAAAACATGGAAATACCTCTACAGTCATCTGTATAAACATGGAAATATCTACAATGCCAACTGTATACACATGGAAATATCTACACAGCCATCTGTATAAACATGTAAATATCTACACTGCTATCTCTATAAACATGGAAATATCTACACCGCCATCTGTATAAACCTGAAAATATCTACACTGCCATCTCCATAAACATGGAACTAACTACTCCGCCATCTGTATAAACATGGAAACATCTACACCGCCATCTGTGTGAATAAGGAAATATCTACAATGCCATCTGTATAAAGATATAAATATCTGCACCGCGAGCTGTATAAACATCGAAATATCTACATCGCTATCTGCATAAACGTGGAAATACCAACACATCTATCGGTATAAACATGGAAATATCTACAACGCCATCTATATAAACATGGAAATATCTACACTGCTATGTCTATAAACATGGAAATACCTACACCGCTATCTCTATTAACATGGAAATATCTACACCGCTATCTGTACAAACATGGAAATATCTACACCGCTATCTGTATAAACATGGAAATATTTACACAGCGATCTGTATAAACATGGAAATATCTACTCCGCGATCTGTATAAACATGGAAATATCTTCACCACAATCTGTATAAACATGGAAATATCTACACCGCTATCTGTATAAACATGGTAATATCTACACTACCATCTATATAAACATGGAAATATCTACACCGCCATCTGCATAAACATGGAAATATCTACAATGCCATCTGTAGAGAGATGGAAATATCTACACCGCAATCTGTGTAAACATGGAAATATCTACACCGATATCTGTAAAAACATGGAAATATGTACACCGCTATCTGTATAAACATGGAAATAACTGCACCACGATCTGTATAAACATGGAAATATCTACAGCGCCATCTCTATACACATTGAAATATCTACACTGCCATATGTAAAACATGGAAATATCTACACAGTCGTCTGAATAAACATGGAAATATCTACACCACCATCTGTATAAACATGGAGATACCTACAATACCATCTGTATACACATGGAAATATCTAAACAGACATCTCTATAAGTATGGAAATATCTACACCGCCATCTGTATAAACATGGAAATATCTACACTGCCATCTGTAGAAAGATGGAAATATCTACACCGCTATCTCTACAAATATGGAAATATCTACACCGCCATCTCTATAAACATGAAAATATCTACACTGCCATCTCCATAAAGATGGAAGTATCTACTCCGCCATGTGTATAAACACGGAAATATCTACACCACCATCTGTGAAAACATGGAAATATCTACACCGCTCTCTGTATAAACATGGAAATATCTACACCGCCATCTGCATGTCCATGGAAAGATCTACGCTGCCATCTGTATAAACATGGAAACATTTACACGGCTATCTGTGTATTGATGGAAATATCAACAACGCCATCTGTACAAACATGGAAATATCTACACCACTATCTCTATAAACATGGAAATATCTGCAGAGCCATCGGTAAAACATGGATATACCTCTACAGTCATCACTATAAACATGGAAATATCTACAATGCCATCTATATACACATGGAAATATCTACACAGCCATCTGTATAAACATGAAAATATCTACACTGCTATCTCTATAAACATGGAAATATCTACACCGCCATCTCTATAAACATGAAAATATCTACACTGCCATCTCCATAAACATGGAACTAACTACTCCGCCATCTGTATAAACATGGAAACATCTACACCGCCATCTGTGTGAATAAGGAAATATCTACAATGCCATCTGTGTAAAGATATAAATATCTGCACCGCGAGCTGTATAAACATGGAAATATCTACATCGCTATCTGTATCATCGTGGAAATACCAACACATCTATCGGTATAAACATGGAAATATCTACAACGCCATCTATATAAACATGGAAATATCTACACCGCTATGTCTATAAACATGGAAATACCTACACCGCTATGTCTATAAACATGGAAATATCTACACCGCTATCTGTATAAACATGGAAATATCTACACCGCTATCTGTATAAACATGGAAATATCTGCACAGCGATCTGTATAAACATGGAAATATCTACACCGCGATCTGTATAAACATGGAAATATCTTCACCACGATCTGTATAAACATGGAAATATCTACACCGCTATCTGTATAAACATGGTAATATCTACACCACCATCTATATAAACATGGAAATACCTACACCGCCATCTGCATAAACATGGGAATATCTACAATGCCATCTGTAGAAAGATGGAAATATCTACACCGCAATCTGTGTAAACATGGAAATATCTACACCGATATCTGTAAAAACATGGAAATATATACACCGCTATCTGTATAAACATGGAAATATCTACACCACTCTGTATAAACATGGAAATATCTACAGCGCCATCTCTATAAACATTGAAATATCTACACTGCCATCTGTAAAACATGGAAATATCTACACAGTCATCTGAATAAACATGGAAATATCTACACCACCATCTGTATAAACATGGAAATACCTACAATACCATCTGTATACACATGGAAATATGTACACAGACAACTCTATAAGTATGGAAATAACTACACCGCCATCTGTATAAACATGGAAATATCTACACTGCCATCTGTAGAAAGATGGAAATATCTACACCGCTATCTCTATAAATACGGAAATATCTACACCGCCATCTCTATAAACATGAAAATATCTACACTGCCATCTCCATAAAGATGGAAGTATCTACTCCCCCATGTGTATAAACACGGAAACATCTACACCACCATCTGTGAAAACATGGAAATATCTACACCGCTATCTGTATAAACATGGAAATATCTACACCGCCATCTGCATGTCCATGGAAATATCTACGCTGCCATCTGTATAAACATGGAAATATCTACACGGCCATCTGTGTATAGATGGAAATATCAACATCGCCATCTGTACAAACATGGAAATATCTTCACCGCTATCTCTATAAACATGGAAATATCTGCACAGCCATCTGTAAAACATGGAAATACCTCTACAGTCATCTGTATAAACATGGAAATATCTTCAATGCCAACTGTATACACATGGAAATATCTACACAGCCATCTGTATAAACATGTAAATATCTACACTGCTATCTCTATAAACATGGAAATATCTGCACCGCCATCTCTATAAACATGAAAATATCTACACTGCCATCTCCATCAACATGGAACTAACTACTCCGCCATCTGTATAAACATGGAAACATCTACACCGCCATCTGTGTGAATAAGGAAATATCTACAATGCCATCTGTATAAAGATATAAATCTCTGCACCGCGAGCTGTATAAACATGGAAATATCTACATCGCTATCTGTATAAACGTGGAAATACCAACACATCTATCGGTATAAACATGGAAATATCTACAACGCCATCTATATAAACATGGAAATATCTACACTGCTATGTCTATAAACATGGAAATACCTACACCGCTATCTCTATTAACATGGAAATATCTACACCGCTATCTGTATAAACATGGAAATATCTACACCGCTATCTGTATAAACATGGAAATATGTACACAGCGATCTGTATAAACATGGAAATATCTACTCCGCGATCTGTATAAACATGGAAATATCTTCACCACGATCTGTATAAACATGGAAATATCTACACCGCTATCTGTATAAACATGGTAATACGTACAATACCATCTATATAAACATGGTAATATCTACACCGCCATCTGCATAAACATGGAAATATCTACAATGCCATCTGTAGAAAGATGGAAATATCTACACCGCAATCTGTGTAAACATGGAAATATCTACACCGATATCTGTAAAAACATGGAAATATCTACACCGCTATCTGTATAAACATGGAAATACCTACACCGTGATCTGTATAAACATGGAAATATCTACAGCGCCATCTCTATAAACATTGAAATATCTACACTGCCATCTGTAAAACATGGAAATATCTACACAGTCATCTGAATAAACATGGAAATATCTACACCACCATCTGTATAAACATGGAGATACCTACAATACCATCTGTATACACATGGAAATATCTACACAGACATCTCTATAAGTATGGAAATATCTACACCGCCATCTGTATAAACATGGAAATATCTACACTGCCATCTGTAGAAAGATGGAAATATCTACACCGCCATCTGCATGTCCATGGAAATATCTACGCTGCCATCTGTATAAACATGGAAATATCTACACGGCCATCTGTGTATAGATGGAAATATCAACAACGCCATCTGTACAAACATGGAAATATCTACACCGCTATCTCTATAAACATGGAAATATCTGCAGAGCCATCGGTAAAACATGGAAATACCTCTACAGTCATCTGTATAAACATGGAAATATCTACAATGCCATCTGTATACACATGGAAATATCTACACAGCCATCTGTATAAACATGTAAATATCTACACTGCTATCTCTATAAACATGGAAATATCTACACCGCCATCTCTATAAACATGAAAATATCTACACTGCCATCTCCATAAACATGGAACTAACTACTCCGCCATCTGTATAAACATGGAAACATCTACACCGCCATCTGTGTGAATAAGGAAATATCTACAATGCCATCTGTATAAAGATATAAATATCTGCACCGCGAGCTGTATAAACATGGAAATATCTACATCGCTATCTGTATAAACGTAGAAATACCAACACATCTATCGGTATAAACATGGAAATATCTACAACGCCATCTATATAAACATGGATATATCTACACTGCTATGTCTATAAACATGGAAATACCTACACCGCTATCTCTATAAACATGGAAATATCTACACTGCTATCTGTATTAACATGGAAATATCTACAACGCTATCTTTATAAACATGGAAATATCTACACCGCGATCTGTATAAACATGGAAATATCTACACCGTGATCTGTATAAACATGGAAATATGTTCACCATGATCTGTATAAACATGGAAATATCTACACCGCTATCTGTATAAACATGGTAATATCTACACCACCGTCTATATAAACATGGAAGTATCTACACCGCCATCTGCATAAACATGGATACATCTACAATGCCATCTGTAGAAAGATGGAAATATCTACACCGCAATCTGTGTAAACATGGAAATATCTACACCGTTATCTGTAAAACATGGAAATATCTACACCGCTATCTGTATAAACATGGAAATATCTACACCGCGATCTGTATAAACATGGAATATCTACAGCGCCATCTCTATAAACATTGAAATATCTACACTGCCATCTGTAAAAACATGGAAATATCTACACAGTCATCTGAATAAACATGGAAATATCTACATCACCATCTGTATAAACATGGAAATACCTACAATACCATCTGTATACACATGGAAATATCTACACAGACATCTGTATAAGTATGGAAATATCTACACCGCCATCTGTATAAACATGGAAATATCTACACTGCCATCTGTAGAAAGATGGAATTATCTACACCGCTATCTCTATAAATATGGAAATATCTACACCGCCATCTCTATAAACATGAAAATATCTACACTGCCATCTCCATAAAGATGGAAGTATCTACTCCTCCATGTGTATAAACACGGAAATATCTACACCACCATCTGTGAAAACATGGAAATATCTACACCGCTATCTGTATAAACATGGAAATGTCTACACCGCCATCTGCAAGTCCATGGAATTATCTACGCTGCCATCTGTATAAACATGGAAATATCTACACGGCCATCAGTGTATAGATGGAAATATCAACATCGCCATCTGTACAAACATGGAAATATCTACACCGCTATCTCTATAAACATGGAAATATCTGCACAGCCATCTGTAAAACATGGAAATACCTCTACAGTCATCTGTATAAACATGGAAATATCTACAATGCCAACTGTATACACATGGAAATATCTACACAGCCATCTGTTTAAGCATGTAAATATCTACACTGCTATCTCTATAAACATGGAAATATCTACACCGCCATCTCTATAAACATGAAAATATCTACACTGCCATCTCCATAAACATGGAACTAACTACACCGCCATCTGTATAAACATGGAAACATCTACACCGCCATCTGTGTGAATAAGGAAATATCTACAATGCCATCTGTATAAAGATATAAATCTCTGCACCGGGAGCTGTATAAACATGGAAATATCTACATCGCTATCTGTATAAACGTGGAAATACCAACACATCTATCGGTATAAACATGGAAATATCTACAACGCCATCTATATAAACATGGAAATATCTACACTGCTATGTCTATAAACATGGAAATACCTACACCGCTATCTCTATTAACATGGAAATATCTACACCGCTATCTGTATAAACATGGAAATATCTACACAGCTATCTGTATAAACATGGAAATATGTACACAGCGATCTGTATAAACATGGAAATATCTACTCCGCGATCTGTATAAACATGGAAATATCTTCACCACGATCTGTATAAACATGGAAATATCTACACCGCTATCTGTATAAACATGGTAATACCTACACTACCATCTATATAAACATGGAAAAATCTACACCGCCATCTGCATAAACATGGAAATATCTACAATGCCATCTGTAGAAAGATGGAAATATCTACACCGCAATCTGTGTAAACATGGAAATATCTACACCGATATCTGTAAAAACATGGAAATATCTACACCGCCATCTCTATAAACATGAAAATATCTACACCGCCATCTCCATAAACATGGAACTAACTACTCCGCCATCTGTATAAACATGGAAACATCTACACCTCCATCTGTGTGAATAAGGAAATATCTACAATGCCATCTGTATAAAGATATAAATATCTGCACCGCGAGCTGTATAAACATGGAAATATCTACATCGCTATCTGTATAAACGTAGAAATACCAACACATCTATCGGTATAAACATGGAAATATCTACAACGCCATCTATATAAACATGGATATATCTACACTGCTATGTCTATAAACATGGAAATACCTACACCGCTATCTCTATAAACATGGAAATATCTACACTGCTATCTGTATTAACATGGAAATATCTACAACGCTATCTGTATAAACATGGAAATATCTACACCGCGATCTGTATATACATGGAAATATCTACACCGTGATCTGTATAAACATGGAAATATCTTCACCATGATCTGTATAAACATGGAAATATCTACACCGCTATCTGTATAAACATGGTAATATCTACACCACCGTCTATATAAACATGGAAGTATCTACACCGCCATCTGCATAAACATGGATACATCTACAATGCCATCTGTAGAAAGATGGAAATATCTACACCGCAATCTGTGTAAACATGGAAATATCTACACCGTTATCTGTAAAACATGGAAATATCTACACCGCTATCTGTATAAACATGGAAATATCTACACCGCGATCTGTATAAACATGGAATATCTACAGCGCCATCTCTATAAACATTGAAATATCTACACTGCCATCTGTAAAAACATGGAAATATCTACACAGTCATCTGAATAAACATGGAAATATCTACACCACCATCTGTATAAACATGGAAATACCTACAATACCATCTGTATACACATGGAAATATCTACACAGACATCTGTATAAGTATGGAAATATCTACACCGCCATCTGTATAAACATGGAAATATCTACACTGCCATCTGTAGAAAGATGGAATTATCTACACCGCTATCTCTATAAATATGGAAATATCTACACCGCCATCTCTATAAACATGAAAATATCTACACTGCCATCTCCATAAAGATGGAAGTATCTACTCCGCCATGTGTATAAACACGGAAATATCTACACCACCATCTGTGAAAACATGGAAATATCTACACCGCTATCTGTATAAACATGGAAATATCTACACCGCCATCTGCATGTCCATGGAAATATCTACGCTGCCATCTGTATAAACATGGAAATATCTACACGGCCATCTGTGTATAGATGGAAATATCAACATCGCCATCTGTACAAACATGGAAATATCTACACCGCTATCTCTATAAACATGGAAATATCTGCAGAGCCATCGGTAAAACATGGAAATACCTCTACAGTCATCAGTATAAACATGGAAATATCTACAATGCCATCTATATACACATGGAAATAGCTACACAGCCATCTGTATAAACATGAAAATATCTACACTGCTATCTCTATAAACATGGAAATATCTACACCGCCATCTCTATAAACATGAAAATATCTACACTGCCGTCTCCATAAACATGGAATTAACTACTCCGCCATCTGTATAAACATGGAAACATCTACACCGCCATCTGTGTGAATAAGGAAATATCTACAACGCCATCTGTATAAAGATATAAATATCTGCACCGCGAGCTGTATAAACATGGAAATATCTACATCGCTATCTGTATCAACGTGGAAATACCAACACATCTATCGGTATAAACATGGAAATATCTACAACGCCATCTATATAAACATGGAAATATCTACACCGCTATGTCTATAAACATGGAAATACCTACACCGCTATCTCTATAAACATGGAAATATCTACACCGCTATCTGTATAAACATGGAAATATCTGCACAGCGATCTGTATAAACATGGAAATATCTACACCGCGATCTGTATAAACATGGAAATATCTTCACCACGATCTGTATAAACATGGAAATATCTACACCGCTATCTGTATAAACATGGTAATATCTACACCACCATCTATATAAACATGGAAATATCTACACCGCCATCTGCATAAACATGGAAATATCTACAATGCCATCTGTAGAAAGATGGAAATATCTACACCGCAATCTGTCTAAACATGGAAATATCTACACCGATATCTGTAAAAACATGGAAATATATACACCGCTATCTGTATAAACATGGAAATATCTACACCACACTCTGTATAAACATGGAAATATCTACAGCGACATCTCTGTAAACATTGAAATATCTACACTGCCTTCTGTAAAACATGGAAATATCTACACAGTCATCTGAATAAACATGGAAATATCTACACCACAATCGGTATAAACATGGAAATACCTACAATACCATCTGTATACACATGGAAATATGTACACAGACAACTCTATAAGTATGGAAATATCTACACCGCCATCTGTATAAACATGGAAATATCTTCACTGCCATCTGTAGAAAGATGGAAAAATCTACACCGCTATCTCTATAAATATGGAAATATCTACACCGCCATCTCTATAAACATGAAAATATCTACACTGCCATCTCCAGAAAGATGGAAGTATCTACTCTGCCATGTGTATAAACACGGAAATATCCACACCACCATCTGTGAAAACATGGAAATATCTACACCGCTATCTGTATAAACATGGAAATATCTACACCGCAATCTGCATGTCCATGGAAATATCTACGCTGCCATCTGTATAAACATGGAAATATCTACACGGCCATCTGTGTATAGATGGAAATATCAACATCGCCATCTGTACAAACATGGAAATATCTACACCGCTATCTCTATAAACATGGAAATATCTGCACAGCCATCTGTAAAACATGGAAATACCTCTACAGTCATCTGTATAAACATGGAAATATCTACAATGCCAACTGTATACACATGGAAATATCTACACAGCCATCTGTATAAACATGTAAATATCTACACTGCTATCTCTATAAACATGGAAATATCTACACCGCCATCTCTATAAACCTGAAAATATCTACACTGCCATCTCCATAAACATGGAACTAACTACTCCGCCATCTGTATAAACATGGAAACATCTACACAGCCATCTGTGTGAATAAGGAAATATCTACAATGCCATCTGTATAAAGATATAAATATCTGCACCGCGAGCTGTATAAACATGGAAATATCTACATCGCTATCTGTATAAACGTGGAAATACCAACACATCTATCGGTATAAACATGGAAATATCTACAACGCCATCTATATAAACATGGAAATATCTACACTGCTATGTCTATAAACATGGAAATACCTACACCGCTATCTCTATTAACCTGGAAATATCTACACCGCTA
Organism: Pan paniscus; assembly: GCF_029289425.2. Lineage (NCBI taxonomy): Eukaryota > Metazoa > Chordata > Mammalia > Primates > Hominidae > Pan > Pan paniscus. Next base: position 6,256,171 of record NC_073256.2, read on the forward strand.
TCTGTATAAACATGGAAATATCTACACCGCTATCTGTATAAACATGGAAATATTTACACAGCGATCTGTATAAACATGGAAATATCTACTCCGCGATCTGTATAAACATGGAAATATCTTCACCACGATCTGTATAAACATGGAAATATCTACACCGCTATCTGTATAAACATGGTAATATCTACACTACCATCTATATAAACATGGAAATATCTACACCGCCATCTGCATAAACATGGAAATATCTACAATGCCATCTGTAGAAAGATGGAAATATCTACACCGCAATCTGTGTAAACATGGAAATATCTACACCGATATCTGTAAAAACATGGAAATATCTACACCGCTATCTGTATAAACATGGAAATAACTACACCGCGATCTGTATAAACATGGAAATATCTACAGCGCCATCTCTATAAACATTGAAATATCTACACTGCCATATGTAAAACATGGAAATATCTACACAGTCGTCTGAATAAACATGGAAATATCTACACCACCATCTGTATAAACATGGAGATACCTACAATACCATCTGTATACACATGGAAATATCTACACAGACATCTCTATAAGTATGGAAATATCTACACCGCCATCTGTATAAACATGGAAATATCTACACTGCCATCTGTAGAAAGATGGAAATATCTACACCGCTATCCCTACAAATATGGAAATATCTACACCGCCATCTCTATAAACATGAAAATATCTACACTGCCATCTCCATAAAGATGGAAGTATCTACTCCGCCATGTGTATAAACACGGAAATATCTACACCACCATCTGTGAAAACATGGAAATATCTACACCGCTCTCTGTATAAACATGGAAATATCTACACCGCCATCTGCATGTCCATGGAAAGATCTACGCTGCCATCTGTATAAACATGGAAACATTTACACGGCTATCTGTGTATTGATGGAAATATCAACAACGCCATCTGTACAAACATGGAAATATCTACACCACTATCTCTATAAACATGGAAATATCTGCAGAGCCATCGGTAAAACATGGATATACCTCTACAGTCATCAGTATAAACATGGAAATATCTACAATGCCATCTATATACACATGGAAATATCTACACAGCCATCTGTATAAACATGAAAATATCTACACTGCTATCTCTATAAACATGGAAATATCTACACCGCCATCTCTATAAACATGAAAATATCTACACTGCCATCTCCATAAACATGGAACTAACTACTCCGCCATCTGTATAAACATGGAAACATCTACACCGCCATCTGTGTGAATCAGGAAATATCTACAATGCCATCTGTGTAAAGATATAAATATCTGCACCACGAGCTGTATAAACATGGAAATATCTACATCGCTATCTGTATCATCGTGGAAATACCAACACATCTATCGGTATAAACATGGAAATATCTACAACGCCATCTATATAAACATGGAAATATCTACACCGCTATGTCTATAAACATGGAAATACCTACACCGCTATCTCTATAAACATGGAAATATCTACACCGCTATCTGTATAAACATGGAAATATCTACACCGCTATCTGTATAAACATGGAAATATCTGCACAGCGATCTGTATAAACATGGAAATATCTACACCGCGATCTGTATAAACATGGAAATATCTTCACCACGATCTGTATAAACATGGAAATATCTACACCGCTATCTGTATAAACATGGTAATATCTACACCACCATCTATATAAACATGGAAATATCTACACCGCCATCTGCATAAACATGGAAATATCTACAATGCCATCTGTATAAAGATGGAAATATCTACACCGCAATCTGTGTAAACATGGAAATATCTACACCGATATCTGTAAAAACATGGAAATATATACACCGCTATCTGTATAAACATGGAAATATCTACACCACTCTGTATAAACATGGAAATATCTACAGCGCCATCTCTATAAACATTGAAATATCTCCACTGCCATCTGTAAAACATGGAAATATCTACACAGTCATCTGAATAAACATGGAAATATCTACACCACCATCTGTATAAACATGGAAATACCTACAATACCATCTGTATACACATGTAAATATGTACACAGACAACTCTATAAGTATGGAAATAACTACACCGCCATCTGTATAAACATGGAAATATCTACACTGCCATCTGTAGAAAGATGGAAATATCTACACCGCTATCTCTATAAATATGGAAATATCTACACCGCCATCTCTATAAACATGAAAATATCTACACTGCCATCTCCATAAAGATGGAAGTATCTACTCCCCCATGTGTATAAACACGGAAACATCTACACCACCATCTGTGAAAACATGGAAATATCTACACCGCTATCTGTATAAACATGGAAATATCTACACCGCCATCTGCATGTCCATGGAAATATCTACACTGCCATCTGTATAAACATGGAAATATCTACACGGCCATCTGTGTATAGATGGAATTATCAACAACGCCATCTGTACAAACATGGAAATATCTACACCGCTATCTCTATAAACATGGAAATATCTGCAGAGCCATCGGTAAAACATGGAATTACCTCTACAGTCATCTGTATAAACATGTAAATATCTACACTGCTATCTCTATAAACATGGAAATATCTACACCGCCATCTCTATAAACATGAAAATATCTACACTGCCATCTCCATAAACATGGAACTAACTACTCCGCCATCTGTATAAACATGGAAACATCTACACCGCCATCTGTGTGAATAAGGAAATATCTACAATGCCATCTGTATAAAGATATAAATATCTGCACCGCGAGCTGTATAAACATGTAAATATCTACATCGCTATCTGTATAAACGTAGAAATACCAACACATCTATCGGTATAAACATGGAAATATCTACAACGCCATCTATATAAACATGGATATATCTACACTGCTATGTCTATAAACATGGAAATACCTACACCGCTATCTCTATAAACATGGAAATATCTACACTGCTATCTGTATTAACATGGAAATATCTACAACGCTATCTGTATAAACATGGAAATATCTACACCGCTATCTGTATAAACATGGAAATATCTACACCGTGATCTGTATAAACATGGAAATATCTTCACCATGATCTGTATAAACATGGAAATATCTACACCGCTATCTGTATAAACATGGTAATATCTACACCACCGTCTATATAAACATGGAAGTATCTACACCGCCATCTGCATAAACATGGATACATCTACAATGCCATCTGTAGAAAGATGGAAATATCTACACCGCAATCTGTGTAAACATGGAAATATCTACACCGTTATCTGTAAAACATGGAAATATCTACACCGCTATCTGTATAAACATGGAAATATCTACACCGCGATCTGTATAAACATGGAATATCTACAGCGCCATCTCTATAAACATTGAAATATCTACACCGCCATCTGTAAAAACATGGAAATATCTACACAGTCATCTGAATAAACATGGAAATATCTACACCACCGTCTGTATAAACATGGAAATACCTACAATACCATCTGTATACACATGGAAATATCTACACAGACATCTGTATAAGTATGGAAATATCTACACCGCCATCTGTATAAACATGGAAATATCTACACTGCCATCTGTAGAAAGATGGAATTATCTACACCGCTATCTCTATAAATATGGAAATATCTACACCGCCATCTCTATAAACATGAAAATATCTACACTGCCATCTCCATAAAGATGGAAGTATCTACTCCGCCATGTGTATAAACACGGAAATATCTACACCACCATCTGTGAAAACATGGAAATATCTACACCGCTATCTGTATAAACATGGAAATATCTACACCGCCATCTGCATGTCCATGGAAATATCTACGCTGCCATCTGTATAAACATGGAAATATCTACACGGCCATCTGTGTATAGATAGAAATATCAACATCGCCATCTGTACAAACATGGAAATATCTACACCGCTATCTCTATAAACATGGAAATATCTGCAGAGCCATCGGTAAAACATGGAAATACCTCTACAGTCATCAGTATAAACATGGAAATATCTACAATGCCATCTATATACACATGGAAATAGCTACACAGCCATCTGTATAAACATTAAAATATCTACACTGCTATCTCTATAAACATGGAAATATCTACACCGCCATCTCTATAAACATGAAAATATCTACACTGCCATCTCCATAAACATGGAAATAACTACTCCGCCATCTGTATAAACATGGAAACATCTACACCGCCATCTGTGTGAATAAGGAAATATCTACAACGCCATCTGTATAAAGATATAAATATCTGCACCGCGAGCTGTATAAACATGGAAATATCTACATCGCTATCTGTATCAACGTGGAAATACCAACACATCTATCGGTATAAACATGGAAATATCTACAACGCCATCTATATAAACATGGAAATATCTACACCGCTATGTCTATAAACATGGAAAAACCTACACCGCTATCTCTATAAACATGGAAATATCTACACCGCTATCTGTATAAACATGGAAATATCTGCACAGCGATCTGTATAAACATGGAAATATCTACACCGCGATCTGTATAAACATGGAAATATCTTCACCACGATCTGTATAAACATGGAAATATCTACACCGCTATCTGTATAAACATGGTAATATCTACACCACCATCTATATAAACATGGAAATATCTACACCGCCATCTGCATAAACATGGAAATATCTACAATGCCATCTGTAGAAAGATGGAAATATCTACACCGCAATCTGTGTAAACATGGAAATATCTACACCGATATCTGTAAAAACATGGAAATATATACACCGCTATCTGTATAAACATGGAAATATCTACACCGCACTCTGTATAAACATGGAAATATCTACAGCGCCATCTCTATAAACATTGAAATATCTTCACTGCCTTCTGTAAAACATGGAAATATCTACACAGTCGTCTGAATAAACATGGAAATATCTACACCACCATCTGTATAAACATGGAGATACCTACAATACCATCTGTATACACATGGAAATATCTACACAGACATCTCTATAAGTATGGAAATATCTACACCGCCATCTGTATAAACATGGAAATATCTACACTGCCATCTGTAGAAAGATGGAAATATCTACACCGCTATCTCTACAAATATGGAAATTTCTACACCGCCATCTCTATAAACATGAAAATATCTACACTGCCATCTCCAGAAAGATGGAAGTATCTACTCTGCCATGTGTATAAACACGGAAATATCCACACCACCATCTGTGAAAACATGGAAATATCTACACCGCTATCTGTATAAACATGGAAATATCTACACCGCCATCTGCATGTCCATGGAAATATCTACGCTGCCATCTGTATAAACATGGAAATATCTACACGGCCATCTGTGTATAGATGGAAATATCAACATCGCCATCTGTACATACATGGAAATATCTACACCGCTATCTCTATAAACATGGAAATATCTGCACAGCCATCTGTAAAACATGGAAATACCTCTACAGTCATCTGTATAAACATGGAAATATCTACAATGCCAACTGTATACACATGGAAATATCTACACAGCCATCTGTATAAACATGTAAATATCTACACTGCTATCTCTATAAACATGGAAATATCTACACAGCCATCTCTATAAACATGTAAATATCTACACTGCTATCTCTATAAACATGGAAATATCTACACCGCCATCTGTATAAACCTGAAAATATCTACACTGCCATCTCCATAAACATGGAACTAACTACTCCGCCATCTGTATAAACACGGAAACATCTACACCGCCATCTGTGTGAATAAGGAAATATCTACAATGCCATCTGTATAAAGATATAAATATCTGCACCGCGAGCTGTATAAACATGGAAATATCTACATCGCTATCTGTATAAACGTGGAAATACCAACACATCTATCGGTATAAACATGGAAATATCTACAACGCCATCTATATAAACATGGAAATATCTACACTGCTATGTCTATAAACATGGAAATACCTACACCGCTATCTCTATTAACATGGAAATATCTACACCGCTATCTGTATAAACATGGAAATATCTACACCGCTATCTGTATAAACATGGAAATATTTACACAGCGATCTGTATAAACATGGAAATATCTACTCCGCGATCTGTATAAACATGGAAATATCTTCACCACAATCTGTATAAACATGGAAATATCTACACCGCTATCTGTATAAACATGGTAATATCTACACTACCATCTATATAAACATGGAAATATCTACACCGCCATCTGCATAAACATGGAAATATCTACAATGCCATCTGTAGAGAGATGGAAATATCTACACCGCAATCTGTGTAAACATGGAAATATCTACACCGATATCTGTAAAAACATGGAAATATCTACACCGCTATCTGTATAAACATGGAAATAACTACACCGCGATCTGTATAAACATGGAAATATCTACAGCGCCATCTCTATAAACATTGAAATATCTACACTGCCATATGTAAAACATGGAAATATCTACACAGTCGTCTGAATAAACATGGAAATATCTACACCACCATCTGTATAAACATGGAGATACCTACAATACCATCTGTATACACATGGAAATATCTAAACAGACATCTCTATAAGTATGGAAATATCTACACCGCCATCTGTATAAACATGGAAATATCTACACTGCCATCTGTAGAAAGATGGAAATATCTACACCGCTATCTCTACAAATATGGAAATATCTACACCGCCATCTCTATAAACATGAAAATATCTACACTGCCATCTCCATAAAGATGGAAGTATCTACTCCGCCATGTGTATAAACACGGAAATATCTACACCACCATCTGTGAAAACATGGAAATATCTACACCGCTCTCTGTATAAACATGGAAATATCTACACCGCCATCTGCATGTCCATGGAAAGATCTACGCTGCCATCTGTATAAACATGGAAACATTTACACGGCTATCTGTGTATTGATGGAAATATCAACAACGCCATCTGTACAAACATGGAAATATCTACACCACTATCTCTATAAACATGGAAATATCTGCAGAGCCATCGGTAAAACATGGATATACCTCTACAGTCATCAGTATAAACATGGAAATATCTACAATGCCATCTATATACACATGGAAATATCTACACAGCCATCTGTATAAACATGAAAATATCTACACTGCTATCTCTATAAACATGGAAATATCTACACCGCCATCTCTATAAACATGAAAATATCTACACTGCCATCTCCATAAACATGGAACTAACTACTCCGCCATCTGTATAAACATGGAAACATCTACACCGCCATCTGTGTGAATAAGGAAATATCTACAATGCCATCTGTGTAAAGATATAAATATCTGCACCGCGAGCTGTATAAACATGGAAATATCTACATCGCTATCTGTATCATCGTGGAAATACCAACACATCTATCGGTATAAACATGGAAATATCTACAACGCCATCTATATAAACATGGAAATATCTACACCGCTATGTCTATAAACATGGAAATACCTACACCGCTATCTCTATAAACATGGAAATATCTACACCGCTATCTGTATAAACATGGAAATATCTACACCGCTATCTGTATAAACATGGAAATATCTGCACAGCGATCTGTATAAACATGGAAATATCTACACCGCGATCTGTATAAACATGGAAATATCTTCACCACGATCTGTATAAACATGGAAATATCTACACCGCTATCTGTATAAACATGGTAATATCTACACCACCATCTATATAAACATGGAAATACCTACACCGCCATCTGCATAAACATGGAAATATCTACAATGCCATCTGTAGAAAGATGGAAATATCTACACCGCAATCTGTGTAAACATGGAAATATCTACACCGATATCTGTAAAAACATGGAAATATATACACCGCTATCTGTATAAACATGGAAATATCTACACCACTCTGTATAAACATGGAAATATCTACAGCGCCATCTCTATAAACATTGAAATATCTCCACTGCCATCTGTAAAACATGGAAATATCTACACAGTCATCTGAATAAACATGGAAATATCTACACCACCATCTGTATAAACATGGAAATACCTACAATACCATCTGTATACACATGGAAATATGTACACAAACAACTCTATAAGTATGGAAATAACTACACCGCCATCTGTATAAACATGGAAATATCTACACTGCCATCTGTAGAAAGATGGAAATATCTACACCGCTATCTCTATAAATACGGAAATATCTACACCGCCATCTCTATAAACATGAAAATATCTACACTGCCATCTCCATAAAGATGGAAGTATCTACTCCCCCATGTGTATAAACACGGAAACATCTACACCACCATCTGTGAAAACATGGAAATATCTACACCGCTATCTGTATAAACATGGAAATATCTACACCGCCATCTGCATGTCCATGGAAATATATACGCTGCCATCTGTATAAACATGGAAATATCTACACGGCCATCTGTGTATAGATGGAATTATCAACAACGCCATCTGTACAAACATGGAAATATCTCCACCGCTATCTCTATAAACATGGAAATATCTGCAGAGCCATCGGTAAAACATGGAATTACCTCTACAGTCATCTGTATAAACATGTAAATATCTACACTGCTATCTCTATAAACATGGAAATATCTACACCGCCATCTCTATAAACATGAAAATATCTACACTGCCATCTCCATAAACATGGAACTAACTACTCCGCCATCTGTATAAACATGGAAACATCTACACCGCCATCTGTGTGAATAAGGAAATATCTACAATGCCATCTGTATAAAGATATAAATATCTGCACCGCGAGCTGTATAAACATGGAAATATCTACATCGCTATCTGTATAAACGTAGAAATACCAACACATCTATCGGTATAAACATGGAAATATCTACAACGCCATCTATATAAACATGGATATATCTACACTGCTATGTCTATAAACAAGGAAATACCTACACCGCTATCTCTATAAACATGGAAATATCTACACTGCTATCTGTATTAACATGGAAATATCTACAACGCTATTTGTATAAACATGGAAATATCTACACCGTGATCTGTATAAACATGGAAATATCTTCACCATGATCTGTATAAACATGGAAATATCTACACCGCTATCTGTATAAACATGGTAATATCTACACCACCGTCTATATAAACATGGAAGTATCTACACCGCCATCTGCATAAACATGGATACATCTACAATGCCATCTGTAGAAAGATGGAAATATCTACACCGCAATCTGTGTAAACATGGAAATATCTACACCGTTATCTGTAAAACATGGAAATATCTACACCGCTATCTGTATAAACATGGAAATATCTACACCGCGATCTGTATAAACATGGAATATCTACAGCGCCATCTCTATAAACATTGAAATATCTACACTGCCATCTGTAAAAACATGGAAATATCTACACAGTCATCTGAATAAACATGGAAATATCTACAACACCATCTGTATAAACATGGAAATACCTACAATACCATCTGTATACACATGGAAATATCTACACAGACATCTGTATAAGTATGGAAATATCTACACCGCCATCTGTATAAACATGGAAATATCTACACTGCCATCTGTAGAAAGATGGAATTATCTACACCGCTATCTCTATAAATATGGAAATATCTACACCGCCATCTCTATAAACATGAAAATATCTACACTGCCATCTCCATAAAGATGGAAGTATCTACTCCGCCATGTGTATAAACACGGAAATATCTACACCACCATCTGTGAAAACATGGAAATATCTACACCGCTATCTGTATAAACATGGAAATACCTACACCGCCATCTGCATGTCCATGGAAATATCTACGCTGCCATCTGTATAAACATGGAAATATCTACACGGCCATCTGTGTATAGATGGAAATATCAACATCGCCATCTGTACAAACATGGAAATATCTACACCGCTATCTCTATAAACATGGAAATATCTGCAGAGCCATCGGTAAAACATGGAAATACCTCTACAGTCATCAGTATAAACATGGAAATATCTACAATGCCATCTATATACACATGGAAATAGCTACACAGCCATCTGTATAAACATTAAAATATCTACACTGCTATCTCTATAAACATGGAAATATCTACACCGCCATCTCTATAAACATGAAAATATCTACACTGCCATCTCCATAAACATGGAAATAACTACTCCGCCATCTATATAAACATAGAAACATCTACACCGCCATCTGTGTGAATAAGGAAATATCTACAATGCCATCTGTATAAAGATATAAATATCTGCACCGCGAGCTGTATAAACATGGAAATATCTACATCGCTATCTGTATCATCGTGGAAATACCAACACATCTATCGGTATAAACATGGAAATATCTACAACGCCATCTATATAAACATGGAAATATCTACACCGCTATGTCTATAAACATGGAAATACCTACACCGCTATCTCTATAAACATGGAAATATCTACACCGCTATCTGTATAAACATGGAAATATCTACACCGCTATCTGTATAAACATGGAAATATCTGCACAGCGATCTGTATAAACATGGAAATATCTACACCGCGATCTGTATAAACATGGAAATATCTTCACCACGATCTGTATAAACATGGAAATATCTACACCGCTATCTGTATAAACATGGTAATATCTACACCACCATCTATATAAACATGGAAATACCTACACCGCCATCTGCATAAACATGGAAATATCTACAATGCCATCTGTAGAAAGATGGAAATATCTACACCGCAATCTGTGTAAACATGGAAATATCTACACCGATATCTGTAAAAACATGGAAATATATACACCGCTATCTGTATAAACATGGAAATATCTACACCACTCTGTATAAACATGGAAATATCTACAGCGCCATCTCTATAAACATTGAAATATCTCCACTGCCATCTGTAAAACATGGAAATATCTACACAGTCATCTGAATAAACATGGAAATATCTACACCACCATCTGTATAAACATGGAAATACCTACAATACCATCTGTATACACATGGAAATATGTACACAGACAACTCTATAAGTATGGAAATAACTACACCGCCATCTGTATAAACATGGAAATATCTACACTGCCATCTGTAGAAAGATGGAAATATCTACACCGCTATCTCTATAAATACGGAAATATCTACACCGCCATCTCTATAAACATGAAAATATCTACACTGCCATCTCCATAAAGATGGAAGTATCTACTCCCCCATGTGTATAAACACGGAAACATCTACACCACCATCTGTGAAAACATGGAAATATCTACACCGCTATCTGTATAAACATGGAAATATCTACACCGCCATCTGCATGTCCATGGAAATATCTACGCTGCCATCTGTATAAACATGGAAATATCTACACGGCCATCTGTGTATAGATGGAATTATCAACAACGCCATCTGTACAAACATGGAAATATCTCCACCGCTATCTCTATAAACATGGAAATATCTGCAGAGCCATCGGTAAAACATGGAATTACCTCTACAGTCATCTGTATAAACATGTAAATATCTACACTGCTATCTCTATAAACATGGAAATATCTACACCGCCATCTCTATAAACATGAAAATATCTACACTGCCATCTCCATAAACATGGAACTAACTACTCCGCCATCTGTATAAACATGGAAACATCTACACCGCCATCTGTGTGAATAAGGAAATATCTACAATGCCATCTGTATAAAGATATAAATATCTGCACCGCGAGCTGTATAAACATGGAAATATCTACATCGCTATCTGTATAAACGTAGAAATACCAACACATCTATCGGTATAAACATGGAAATATCTACAACGCCATCTATATAAACATGGATATATCTACACTGCTATGTCTATAAACAAGGAAATACCTACACCGCTATCTCTATAAACATGGAAATATCTACACTGCTATCTGTATTAACATGGAAATATCTACAACGCTATCTGTATAAACATGGAAATATCTACACCGTGATCTGTATAAACATGGAAATATCTTCACCATGATCTGTATAAACATGGAAATATCTACACCGCTATCTGTATAAACATGGTAATATCTACACCACCGTCTATATAAACATGGAAGTATCTACACCGCCATCTGCATAAACATGGATACATCTACAATGCCATCTGTAGAAAGATGGAAATATCTACACCGCAATCTGTGTAAACATGGAAATATCTACACCGTTATCTGTAAAACATGGAAATATCTACACCGCTATCTGTATAAACATGGAAATATCTACACCGCGATCTGTATAAACATGGAATATCTACAGCGCCATCTCTATAAACATTGAAATATCTACACTGCCATCTGTAAAAACATGGAAATATCTACACAGTCATCTGAATAAACATGGAAATATCTACACCACCATCTGTATAAACATGGAAATACCTACAATACCATCTGTATACACATGGAAATATCTACACAGACATCTGTATAAGTATGGAAATATCTACACCGCCATCTGTATAAACATGGAAATATCTACACTGCCATCTGTAGAAAGATGGAATTATCTACACCGCTATCTCTATAAATATGGAAATATCTACACCGCCATCTCTATAAACATGAAAATATCTACACTGCCATCTCCATAAAGATGGAAGTATCTACTCCGCCATGTGTATAAACACGGAAATATCTACACCACCATCTGTGAAAACATGGAAATATCTACACCGCTATCTGTATAAACATGGAAATATCTACACCGCCATCTGCATGTCCATGGAAATATCTACGCTGCCATCTGTATAAACATGGAAATATCTACACGGCCATCTGTGTATAGATGGAAATATCAACATCGCCATCTGTACAAACATGGAAATATCTACACCGCTATCTCTATAAACATGGAAATATCTGCAGAGCCATCGGTAAAACATGGAAATACCTCTACAGTCATCAGTATAAACATGGAAATATCTACAATGCCATCTATATACACATGGAAATAGCTACACAGCCATCTGTATAAACATTAAAATATCTACACTGCTATCTCTATAAACATGGAAATATCTACACCGCCATCTCTATAAACATGAAAATATCTACACTGCCATCTCCATAAACATGGAAATAACTACTCCGCCATCTATATAAACATGGAAACATCTACACCGCCATCTGTGTGAATAAGGAAATATCTACAACGCCATCTGTATAAAGATATAAAAATCTGCACCGCGAGCTGTATAAACATGGAAATATCTACATCGCTATCTGTATCAACGTGGAAATACCAACACATCTATCGGTATAAACATGGAAATATCTACAACGCCATCTATATAAACATGGAAATATCTACACTGCTATGTCTATAAACATGGAAATACCTACACCGCTATCTCTATAAACATAGAAATATCTACACCGCTATCTGTATAAACATGGAAATATCTGCACAGCGATCTGTATAAACATGGAAATATCTACACCGCGATCTGTATAAACATGGAAATATCTTCACCACGATCTGTATAAACATGGAAATATCTACACCGCTATCTGTATAAACATGGTAATATCTACACCACCATCTATATAAACATGGAAATATCTACACCGCCATCTGCATAAACATGGAAATATCTACAATGCCATCTGTAGAAAGATGGAAATATCTACACCGCAATCTGTGTAAACATGGAAATATCTACACCGATATCTGTAAAAACATGGAAATATATACACCGCTATCTGTATAAACATGGAAATATCTACACCGCACTCTGTATAAACATGGAAATATCTACAGCGCCATCTCTATAAACATTGAAATATCTACACTGCCATCTGTAAAACATGGAAATATCTACACAGTCATCTGAATAAACATGGAAATATCTACACCACAATCGGTATAAACATGGAAATACCTACAATACCATCTGTATACACATGGAAATATGTACACAGACAACTCTATAAGTATGGAAATATCTACACCGCCATCTGTATAAACATGGAAATATCTTCACTGCCATCTGTAGAAAGATGGAAAAATCTACACCGCTATCTCTATAAATATGGAAATATCTACACCGCCATCTCTATAAACATGAAAATATCTACACTGCCATCTCCATAAAGATGGAAGTATATACTCCGCCATGTGTATAAACACGGAAACATCTACACCACCATCTGTGAAAACATGGAAATATCTACACCGCTCTCTGTATAAACATGGAAATATCTACACCGCCATCTGCATGTCCATGGAAATATCTACGCTGCCATCTGTATAAACATGGAAATATCTACCCGGCCATCTGTGTATAGATGGAAATATCAACAACGCCATCTGTACAAACATGGAAATATCTACAACGCAATCTCTATAAACATGGAAATATCTGCAGAGCCATCGGTAAAACATGGAAATACCTCTACAGTCATCTGTATAAACATGGAAATATCTACAATGCCATCTGTATACACATGGAAATATCTACACAGCCATCTGTAAAAACATGAAAATATCTACACTGCTATCTCTATAAACATGGAAATATCTACACCGCCATCTCTATAAACATGAAAATATCTACACTGCCATCTCCATAAACATGGAAATAACTACTCCGCCATCTGTATAAACATGGAAACATCTACACCGCCATCTGTGTGAATAAGGAAATATCTACAATGCCATCTGTATAAAGATATAAATATCTGCACCGCGAGCTGTATAAACATGGAAATATCTACATCGCTATCTGTATCGACGTGGAAATACCAACACATATATCGGTATAAACATGGAAATATCTACAACGCCATCTATATAAACATGGAAATATCTACACCGCTATGTCTATAAACATGGAAATACCTACACCGCTATCTCTATAAACATGGAAATATCTACACCGCTATCTGTATAAACATGGAAATATCTGCACAGCGATCTGTATAAACATGGAAATATCTACACCGCGATCTGTATAAACATGGAAATATCTTCACCACGATCTGTATAAACATGGAAATATCTACACCGCTATCTGTATAAACATGGTAATATCTACACCACCATCTATATAAACATGGAAATATCTACACCGCCATCTGCATAAACATGGATACATCTACAATGCCATCTGTAGAAAGATGGAAATATCTACACCGCAATCTGTGTAAACATGGAAATATCTACACCGTTATCTGTAAAACATGGAAATATATACACCGCTATCTGTATAAACATGGAAATATCTACACCGCGATCTGTATAAACATGGAATATCTACAGCGCCATCTCTATAAACATTGAAATATCTACACTGCCATCTGTAAAAACATGGAAATATCTACACAGTCATCTGAATAAACATGGAAATATCTACACCACCATCTGTATAAACATGGAAATACCTACATTACCATTTTTATACACATGGAAATATCTACACAGACATCTGTATAAGTATGGAAATATCTACACCGCCATCTGTATAAACATGGAAATATCTACATTGCCATCTGTAGAAAGATGGAATTATCTACACCGCTATCTCTATAAATATGGAAATATCTACACCGCCCTCTCTATAAACATGAAAATATCTACACTGCCATCTCCATAAAGATGGAAGTATCTACTCCGCCATGTGTATAAACACGGAAATATCTACACCACCATCTGTGAAAACATGGAAATATCTACACCGCTATCTGTATAAACATGGAAATATCTACACCGCCATCTGCATGTCCATGGAAATATCTACGCTGCCATCTGTATAAACATGGAAATATCTACACGGCCATCTGTGTATAGATGGAAATATCAACATCGCCATCTGTACAAACATGGAAATATCTACACCGCTATCTCTATAAACATGGAAATATCTGCACAGCCATCTGTAAAACATGGAAATACCTCTACAGTCATCTGTATAAACATGGAAATATCTACAATGCCAACTGTATACACATGGAAATATCTACACAGCCATCTGTATAAACATGTAAATATCTACACTGCTATCTCTATAAACATGGAAATATCTACACCGCCATCTGTATAAACCTGAAAATATCTACACTGCCATCTCCATAAACATGGAACTAACTACTCCGCCATCTGTATAAACATGGAAACATCTACACCGCCATCTGTGTGAATAAGGAAATATCTACAATGCCATCTGCATAAAGATATAAATATCTGCACCCCGAGCTGTATAAACATGGAAATATCTACATCGCTATCTGTATAAACGTGGAAATACCAACACATCTATCGGTATAAACATGGAAATATCTACAACGCCATCTATATAAACATGGAAATATCTACACTGCTATGTCAATAAACATGGAAATACCTACACCGCTATCTCTATTAACATGGAAATATCTACACCGCTATCTGTATACACATGGAAATATCTACACCGCTATCTGTATAAACATGGAAATATTTACACAGCGATCTGTATAAACATGGAAATATCTACTCCGCGATCTGTATAAACATGGAAATATCTTCACCACAATCTGTATAAACATGGAAATATCTACACCGCTATCTGTATAAACATGGTAATATCTACACTACCATCTATATAAACATGGAAGTATCTACACCGCCATCTGCATAAACATGGAAATATCTACAATGCCATCTGTAGAGAGATGGAAATATCTACACCGCAATCTGTGTAAACATGGAAATATCTACACCGATATCTGTAAAAACATGGAAATATCTACACCGCTATCTGTATAAACATGGAAATAACTACACCGCGATCTGTATAAACATGGAAATATCTACAGCGCCATCTCTATAAACATTGAAATATCTACACTGCCATATGTAAAACATGGAAATATCTACACAGTCGTCTGAATAAACATGGAAATATCTACACCACCATCTGTATAAACATGGAGATACCTACAATACCATCTGTATACACATGGAAATATCTAAACAGACATCTCTATAAGTATGGAAATATCTACACCGCCATCTGTATAAACATGGAAATATCTACACTGCCATCTGTAGAAAGATGGAAATATCTACACCGCTATCTCTACAAATATGGAAATATCTACACCGCCATCTCTATAAACATGAAAATATCTACACTGCCATCTCCATAAAGATGGAAGTATCTACTCCGCCATGTGTATAAACACGGAAATATCTACACCACCATCTGTGAAAACATGGAAATATCTACACCGCTCTCTGTATAAACATGGAAATATCTACACCGCCATCTGCACGTCCATGGAAAGATCTACGCTGCCATCTGTATAAACATGGAAACATTTACACGGCTATCTGTGTATTGATGGAAATATCAACAACGCCATCTGTACAAACATGGAAATATCTACACCACTATCTCTATAAACATGGAAATATCTGCAGAGCCATCGGTAAAACATGGATATACCTCTACAGTCATCAGTATAAACATGGAAATATCTACAATGCCATCTATATACACATGGAAATATCTACACAGCCATCTGTATAAACATGAAAATATCTACACTGCTATCTCTATAAACATGGAAATATCTACACCGCCATCTCTATAAACATGAAAATATCTACACTGCCATCTCCATAAACATGGAACTAACTACTCCGCCATCTGTATAAACATGGAAACATCTACACCGCCATCTGTGTGAATAAGGAAATATCTACAATGCCATCTGTGTAAAGATATAAATATCTGCACCGCGAGCTGTATAAACATGGAAATATCTACATCGCTATCTGTATCATCGTGGAAATACCAACACATCTATCGGTATAAACATGGAAATATCTACAACGCCATCTATATAAACATGGAAATATCTACACCGCTATGTCTATAAACATGGAAATACCTACACCGCTATCTCTATAAACATGGAAATATCTACACCGCTATCTGTATAAACATGGAAATATCTACACCGCTATCTGTATAAACATGGAAATATCTGCACAGCGATCTGTATAAACATGGAAATATCTACACCGCGATCTGTATAAACATGGTAATATCTACACCACCATCTATATAAACATGGAAATACCTACACCGCCATCTGCATAAACATGGAAATATCTACAATGCCATCTGTAGAAAGATGGAAATATCTACACCGCAATCTGTGTAAACATGGAAATATCTACACCGATATCTGTAAAAACATGGAAATATATACACCGCTATCTGTATAAACATGGAAATATCTACACCACTCTGTATAAACATGGAAATATCTACAGCGCCATCTCTATAAACATTGAAATATCTCCACTGCCATCTGTAAAACATGGAAATATCTACACAGTCATCTGAATAAACATGGAAATATCTACACCACCATCTGTATAAACATGGAAATACCTACAATACCATCTGTATACACATGGAAATATGTACACAGACAACTCTATAAGTATGGAAATAACTACACCGCCATCTGTATAAACATGGAAATATCTACACTGCCATCTGTAGAAAGATGGAAATATCTACACCGCTATCTCTATAAATACGGAAATATCTACACCGCCATCTCTATAAACATGAAAATATCTACACTGCCATCTCCATAAAGATGGAAGTATCTACTCCCCCATGTGTATAAACACGGAAACATCTACACCACCATCTGTGAAAACATGGAAATATCTACACCGCTATCTGTATAAACATGGAAATATCTACACCGCCATCTGCATGTCCATGGAAATATCTACGCTGCCATCTGTATAAACATGGAAATATCTACACGGCCATCTGTGTATAGATGGAATTATCAACAACGCCATCTGTACAAACATGGAAATATCTCCACCGCTATCTCTATAAACATGGAAATATCTGCAGAGCCATCGGTAAAACATGGAATTACCTCTACAGTCATCTGTATAAACATGTAAATATCTACACTGCTATCTCTATAAACATGGAAATATCTACACCGCCATCTCTATAAACATGAAAATATCTACACTGCCATCTCCATAAACATGGAACTAACTACTCCGCCATCTGTATAAACATGGAAACATCTACACCGCCATCTGTGTGAATAAGGAAATATCTACAATGCCATCTGTATAAAGATATAAATATCTGCACCGCGAGCTGTATAAACATGGAAATATCCACATCGCTATCTGTATAAACGTAGAAATACCAACACATCTATCGGTATAAACATGGAAATATCTACAACGCCATCTATATAAACATGGATATATCTACACTGCTATGTCTATAAACAAGGAAATACCTACACCGCTATCTCTATAAACATGGAAATATCTACACTGCTATCTGTATTAACATGGAAATATCTACAACGCTATCTGTATAAACATGGAAATATCTACACCGTGATCTGTATAAACATGGAAATATCTTCACCATGATCTGTATAAACATGGAAATATCTACACCGCTATCTGTATAAACATGGTAATATCTACACCACCGTCTATATAAACATGGAAGTATCTACACCGCCATCTGCATAAACATGGATACATCTACAATGCCATCTGTAGAAAGATGGAAATATCTACACCGCAATCTGTGTAAACATGGAAATATCTACACCGTTATCTGTAAAACATGGAAATATCTACACCGCTATCTGTATAAACATGGAAATATCTACACCGCGATCTGTATAAACATGGAATATCTACAGCGCCATCTCTATAAACATTGAAATATCTACGCTGCCATCTGTAAAAACATGGAAATATCTACACAGTCATCTGAATAAACATGGAAATATCTACACCACCATCTGTATAAACATGGAAATACCTACAATACCATCTGTATACACATGGAAATATCTACACAGACATCTGTATAAGTATGGAAATATCTACACCGCCATCTGTATAAACATGGAAATATCTACACTGCCATCTGTAGAAAGATGGAATTATCTACACCGCTATCTCTATAAATATGGAAATATCTACACCGCCATCTCTATAAACATGAAAATATCTACACTGCCATCTCCATAAAGATGGAAGTATCTACTCCGCCATGTGTATAAACACGGAAATATCTACACCACCATCTGTGAAAACATGGAAATATCTACACCGCTATCTGTATAAACATGGAAATATCTACACCGCCATCTGCATGTCCATGGAAATATCTACGCTGCCATCTGTATAAACATGGAAATATCTACACGGCCATCTGTGTATAGATGGAAATATCAACATCGCCATCTGTACAAACATGGAAATATCTACACCGCTATCTCTATAAACATGGAAATATCTGCAGAGCCATCGGTAAAACATGGAAATACCTCTACAGTCATCAGTATAAACATGGAAATATCTACAATGCCATCTATATACACATGGAAATAGCTACACAGCCATCTGTATAAACATTAAAATATCTACACTGCTATCTCTATAAACATGGAAATATCTACACCGCCATCTCTATAAACATGAAAATATCTACACTGCCATCTCCATAAACATGGAAATAACTACTCCGCCATCTATATAAACATGGAAACATCTACACCGCCATCTGTGTGAATAAGGAAATATCTACAACGCCATCTGTATAAAGATATAAAAATCTGCACCGCGAGCTGTATAAACATGGAAATATCTACATCGCTATCTGTATCAACGTGGAAATACCAACACATCTATCGGTATAAACATGGAAATATCTACAACGCCATCTATATAAACATGGAAATATCTACACTGCTATGTCTATAAACATGGAAATACCTACACCGCTATCTCTATAAACATAGAAATATCTACACCGCTATCTGTATAAACATGGAAATATCTGCACAGCGATCTGTATAAACATGGAAATATCTACACCGCGATCTGTATAAACATGGAAATATCTTCACCACGATCTGTATAAACATGGAAATATCTACACCGCTATCTGTATAAACATGGTAATATCTACACCACCATCTATATAAACATGGAAATATCTACACCGCCATCTGCATAAACATGGAAATATCTACAATGCCATCTGTAGAAAGATGGAAATATCTACACCGCAATCTGTGTAAACATGGAAATATCTACACCGATATCTGTAAAAACATGGAAATATATACACCGCTATCTGTATAAACATGGAAATATCTACACCGCACTCTGTATAAACATGGAAATATCTACAGCGCCATCTCTATAAACATTGAAATATCTACACTGCCATCTGTAAAACATGGAAATATCTACACAGTCATCTGAATAAACATGGAAATATCTACACCACAATCGGTATAAACATGGAAATACCTACAATACCATCTGTATACACATGGAAATATGTACACAGACAACTCTATAAGTATGGAAATATCTACACCGCCATCTGTATAAACATGGAAATATCTTCACTGCCATCTGTAGAAAGATGGAAAAATCTACACCGCTATCTCTATAAATATGGAAATATCTACACCGCCATCTCTATAAACATGAAAATATCTACACTGCCATCTCCAGAAAGATGGAAGTATCTACTCCGCCATGTGTATAAACACGGAAACATCTACACCACCATCTGCGAAAACATGGAAATATCTACACCGCTCTCTGTATAAACATGGAAATATCTACACCGCCATCTGCATGTCCATGGAAATATCTACGCTGCCATCTGTATAAACATGGAAATATCTACCCGGCCATCTGTGTATAGATGGAAATATCAACAACGACATCTGTACAAACATGGAAATATCTACAACGCAATCTCTATAAACATGGAAATATCTGCAGAGCCATCGGTAAAACATGGAAATACCTCTACAGTCATCTGTATAAACATGGAAATATCTACAATGCCATCTGTATACACATGGAAATATCTACACAGCCATCTGTAAAAACATGAAAATATCTACACTGCTATCTCTATAAACATGGAAATATCTACACCGCCATCTCTATAAACATGAAAATATCTACACTGCCATCTCCATAAACATGGAAATAACTACTCCGCCATCTGTATAAACATGGAAACATCTACACCGCCATCTGTGTGAATAAGGAAATATCTACAATGCCATCTGTATAAAGATATAAATATCTGCACCGCGAGCTGTATAAACATGGAAATATCTACATCGCTATCTGTATCGACGTGGAAATACCAACACATATATCGGTATAAACATGGAAATATCTGCAACGCCATCTATATAAACATGGAAATATCTACACCGCTATGTCTATAAACATGGAAATACCTACACCGCTATCTCTATAAACATGGAAATATCTACACCGCTATCTGTATAAACATGGAAATATCTGCACAGCGATCTGTATAAACATGGAAATATCTACACCGCGATCTGTATAAACATGGAAATATCTTCACCACGATCTGTATAAACATGTAAATATCTACACCGCTATCTGTATAAACATGGTAATATCTACACCACCATCTATATAAACATGGAAATATCTACACCGCCATCTTCATAAACATGGAAATATCTACAATGCCATCTGTAGAAAGATGGAAATATCTACACCGCAATCTGTGTTAACATGGAAATATCTACACCGATATCTGTAAAAGCATGGAAATATATACACCGCTATGTGTATAAACATGGAAATATCTACACCGCACTCTGTATAAACATGGAAATATCTACAGCGCCATCTCTATAAACATTGAAATATCTACACTGCCATCTGTAAAACATGGAAATATCTACACAGTCATCTGAATAAACATGGAAATATCTACATCACCATCGGTATAAACATGGAAATACCTACAATACCATCTGTATACACATGGTAATATGTACACAGACAACTCTATAAGTATGGAAATATCTACACCGCCATCTGAATAAACATGGAAATATCTTCACTGCCATCTGTAGAAAGATGGAAAAATCTACACCGCTATCTGTATAAATATGGAAATATCTACACCGCCATCTCTATAAACATGAAAATATCTACACTGCCATCTCCATAAAGATGGAAGTATCTACTCCGCCATGTGTATAAACACGGAAACATCTACACCACCATCTGTGAAAACATGGAAATATCTACACCGCTATCTGTATAAACATGGAAATATCTACACCGCCATCTGCATGTCCATGGAAATATCTACGCTGCCATCTGTATAAACATGGAAATATCTACACGGCCATCTGTGTATAGATGGAAATATCAACAACGCCATCTGTACAAACATGGAAATATCTACACCGCTATCTCTATAAACATGGAAATATCTGCAGAGCCATCGGTAAAACATGGAAATACCTCTACAGTCATCTGTATAAACATGGAAATATCCACAATGCCATCTGTATACACATGGAAATATCTACACAGCCATCTGTATAAACATGTAAATATCTACACTGCTATCTCTATAAACATGGAAATATCTACACCGCCATCTCTATAAACATGAAAATATCTACACTGCCATCTCCATAAACATGGAACTAACTACTCCGCCATCTGTATAAACATGGAAACATCTACACCGCCATCTGTGTGAATAAGGAAATATCTACAATGCCATCTGTGTAAAGATATAAATATCTGCACCGCGAGCTGTATAAACATGGAAATATCTACATCGCTATCTGTATAAACGTGGAACTACCAACACATCTATCGGTATAAACATGGAAATATCTACAACGCCAGCTATATAAACATGGAAATATCTACACCGCTATGTCTATAAACATGGAAATACCTACACCGCTATCTCTATAAACATGGAAATATCTACACCGCTATCTGTATAAACATGGAAATATCTACACCGCTATCTGTATAAGCATGGAAATATCCACCCCGCGATCTGTATAAACATGGAAATATCTACACCGCGATCTGTATAAACATGGAAATATCTTCACCACGATCTGTATAAACATGGAAATATCTACACCGCTATCTGTATAAACATGGTAATATCTACACCACCATCTATATAAACATGGAAATATGTACACCGCCATCTGCATAAACATGGAAATATCTACAATGCCATGTGTACAAAGATGGAAATATCTACACCGCAATCTGTGTAAACATGGAAATACCTACACCGATATCTGTAAAAACATGGAAATATCTACACCGCGATCTGTATAAACATGGAAATATCTACAGCGCCATCTCTATAAACATTGAAATATCTACACTGCCATCTGTAAAAACATGGAAACATCTACACAGTCATCTTAATAAACATGGAAATATCTACACCACCATCTGTATAAACATGGAAATACCTACAATACCATCTGTATACAAATGGATATATATACACAGACATCTGTGTAAGTATGGAAATATCTACACAGCCATCTGTATAAACATGGGAATATCTACACTGCCATCTGTAGAAAGATGGAAATATCTACACCGCTATCTGTATAAATATGGAAATATCTCCACCGCCATCTCTATAAACATGAAAATATCTACACTGCCATCTCCATAAAGATGGAAGTATCTACTCCGCCATGTGTATAAACACGGAAATATCTACACCACCATCTGTGAAAACATGGAAATATCTACACTGCTATCTGTATAAACATGGAAATATCTACACCGCAATCTGCATGTCCGTGGAAATATCTACGCGGCCATCTTTATAAACATGGAAATATCTACACGGCCATCTGTGTATAGATGGCAATATCAACAACGCCATCTGTACAAACATGGAAATATCTACACCGCTAACTCTATAAACATGCAAATATCTGCACAGCCATCTGTAAAACATGGAAATACCTCTACAGTCATCTCTATAAACATGGAAATATCTACAATGCCATCTGTATACACATGGAAATAACTACACAGCCATCTGTATAAACATGTAAATATCTACACTGCTATCTCTATGAACATGGAAATATCTACACCGCCATCTCTATAAACATGAAAATATCTACAATGCCATCTCCATAAACAGGGAACTAACTACTCCGCCATCTGTGTAAACATGGAAACATCTACACCGCCATCTGTGTGAATAAGGAAATATCTACAATGCCATCTGTATAAAGATATATATATCTGCACCGCGAGCTGTATAAACATACAAATATCTACATCGCTATCTGTATAAACGTTGAAATACCAACACATCTATCGGTATAAACATGGAAATATCTACAACGCCATGTATATAAAGATGGAAATATCTACAATGCTATGTCTATAAACATGGAAATACCTACACCGCTATCTCTATAAACATGGAAATCACTACAACGCTATCTGTATAAACATGGAAATATCTACACCGCGATCTGTATAAACATGGAAATATCTACACCGCTATCTGTATAAACATGGTAATATCTACACCACCATCTATATAAACATGGAAGTATCTACACCGCCATCTGCATAAACATGGAAATATCTACAATGCCATCTGTAGAAAGATGGAAATATCTACACCGCAATCTGTGTAAACATGGAAATATCTACACCGTTATCTGAAAAAACATGGAAATATCTACACCGCTATCTCTATAAACATGGAAATATCTACACTGCGATATGTATAAACATGGAAATATCTACAGCGCCATCTCTATAAACATTGAAATATCTACACTGCCATCTGTAAAAACATGGAAATATCTACACAGTCATCTGAATAAACATGGAAATATCTACACCACCATCTGTATAAACATGGAAATACCTACAATACCGTCTGTATACACATGGAAATATCTACACAGACATCTGTATAAGTATGGAAATATCTACACCGCCATCTGTATAAACATGGAAATATCTACACTGCCATCTGTAGAAAGATGGAATTATCTACACCGCCATCTCTATAAATATGGAAATATCTACACCGCCATCTCTATAAACATGAAAATATCTACACTGCCATCTGCATGAAGATGGAAGTATCTACTCCGCCATGTGTATAATTCGGAAATATCTACACCACCATCTGTGAAAACATGGAAATATCTACACCGCTATCTGTATAAACATGGAAATATCTACACCGCCATCTGCATGTCCATGGAAATATCTACACCGTTATCTGTAAAAACATGGAAATATCTACACCGCTATCTGTATAAACATGGAAATATCTACACTGCGATCTGTATAAACATGGAAACATCTACACCGCCATCTGTGTGAATAAGGAAATATCTACAATGCCATCTGTATAAAGATATAAGTATCTGCACCGCGAGCTGTATAAACATGGAAATATCTACATCGCTATCTGTATAAACGTGGAAATTCCAACACATCTATCGGTATAAACATAGCAATATCTACAACGCCATCTATATAAACATGGAAATATCTACACCGCTATGTCTATAAACATGGAAATACCCACACCGCTATCTCTATAAACATGGAAATATCTACACCGCTATCTGTATAAACATGGAAATATCTACACCGCCATCTGCATAAACATGGAAATATCTAAAATGCCATCTGTAGAAAGATGGATATATCTACACCGCAATCTGTGTAAACATGGAAATATCTACACCGTTATCTGTAAAAACACGGAAATATCTACACCGCTATCTGTATAAACACGGAAATATCAACACCGCGATCTGTATAAACATGGAAATATCTACAGCGCCATCTCTATAAACATTGAAATATCTACACTGCCATTTGTAAAAACATGGAAATATCTACACAGTCATCTGAATAACCATGGAAATATCTACACCACTATCTGTATAAACATGAAAATACCTACAATACCATCTGTATACACATGGAAATATCTACACAGACATCTGTATAAGTATGGAAATATCTACACCGCTATCTGTATAAACATGGAAATATCTACACCGCCATCTGCATGTCCATGGAAATATCTACGCTGCCATCTGTATAAACGTGGAAATATCTACATGGCCATCTGTGTATAGGTGGAAATATCAACAACGCCATCTCTACAAACATGGAAATATCTACACCGCTATCCCTATAAACATGGAAATATCTGCACAGCCATCTGTAAAACATGGAAATAGCTGTACAGTCATCTGTATAAACATGGAAATATCTACAATGCCATCTGTGTACACATGTAAATATCTACACAGCCATCTGTATAAACATGTAAATATCTACAATGCTATCTCTATAAACATGGAAATATCTACTCCGCCATCTCTATAAACATGAAAATATCTACACTGCCATCTCCATAAACATGGAACTAACTACTCCGCCATCTGTATAAACATGGAAACATCTACACCGCCATCTGTGTGAATAAGGAAATATCTACAATGCCATCTGTATAAAGATATAAATATCTGCACCGCGAGCTGTATAAACATGGAAATATCTACATCGCTATCTGTATAAACGTGGAACTACCAACACATCTATCGGTATAAACATGGAAAAATCTACAACGCCATCTATATAAACATGGAAATATCTACACCGCTATGTCTATAAACATGGAAATACCTACACCGCTATCTCTATAAACATGGAAATATCTACACCGCTATCTGTATAAACATGGAAATATCTACACCGCTATCTGTATAAACATGGAAATATCTACCCCGCGATCTGTATAAACATGGAAATATCTACACCGCGATCTGTATAAACATGGAAATATCTACACCGCGATCTGTATAAACATGGAAATATCTACACCGTTATCTGTATAAACATGGTAATATCTACACCGCTATCTGTATAAACATGGTAATATCTACACCACCATGTATATAAACATGGAAGTATCTACACCGCCATCTGCATAAACACGGAAATATCTACAATGCCATCTGTAGAAAGATGGAAATATCTACACCGCAATCTGTGTAAACATGGAAATATCTACACCGTTATCTGAAAAAACATGGAAATTTCTACACCGCTATCTCTATAAACATGGAAATATCTACACTGCGATCTGTATAAACATGGAAATATCTACAGCGCCATCTCTATAAACATTGAAATATCTACACTGCCATCTGTAAAAACATGGAAATATCTACACAGTCATCTGAATAAACATGGAAATATCTACACCACCATCTGTATAAACATGGAAATACCTACAATACCGTCTGTATACACATGGAAATATCTACACAGACATCTGTATAAGTATGGAAATAACTACACCGCCATCTGTATAAACATGGAAATATCTACACTGCCATCTGTAGAAAGATGGAATTATCTACACCGCTATCTCTGTAAATATGGAAATATCTACACCGCCATCTCTATAAACATGAAAATATCTACACTGCCATCTCCATAAAGATGGAAGTATCTACTCCGCCATGTGTATGATTCGGAAATATCTACACCACCATCTGTGAAAACATGGAAATATCTACACCGCTATCTGTATAAACATGGAAATATCTACACCGCCATCTGCATGTCCATGGAAATATCTACACCGTTATCTGTAAAAACATGGAAATATCTACACCGCTATCTGTATAAACATGGAAATATCTACACTGCGATCTGTATAAACATGGAAACATCTACACCGCCATCTGTGTGAATAAGGAAATATCTACAATGCCATCTGTATAAAGATATAAGTATCTGCACCGCGAGCTGTATAAACATGGAAATATCTACATCGCTATCTGTATAAACATGGAAATTCCAACACATCTATCGGTATAAACATAGCAATATCTACAACGCCATCTATATAAACATGGAAATATCTACACCGCTATGTCTATAAACATGGAAATACCCACACCGCTATCTCTATAAACATGGAAATATCTACACCGCTATCTGTATAAACATGGAAATATCTACACCGCCATCTGCATAAACATGGAAATATCTAAAATGCCATCTGTAGAAAGATGGAAATATCTACACCGCAATCTGTGTAAACATGGAAATATCTACACCGTTATCTGTAAAAACACGGAAATATCTACACCGCTATCTGTATAAACACGGAAATATCTACACCGCGATCTGTATAAACATGGAAATATCTACAGCGCCATCTCTATAAACATTGAAATATCTACACTGCCATTTGTAAAAACATGGAAATATCTACACAGTCATCTGAATAACCATGGAAATATCTACACCACTATCTGTATAAACATGAAAATACCTACAATACCATCTGTATACACATGGAAATATCTACACAGACATCTGTATAAGTATGGAAATATCTACACCGCTATCTGTATAAACATGGAAATATCTACACCGCCATCTGCATGTCCATGGAAATATCTACGCTGCCATCTGTATAAACGTGGAAATATCTACATGGCCATCTGTGTATAGGTGGAAATATCAACAACGCCATCTCTACAAACATGGAAATATCTACACCGCTATCCCTATAAACATGGAAATATCTGCACAGCCATCTGTAAAACATGGAAATAACTTTACAGTCATCTGTATAAACATGGAAATATCTACAATGCCATCTGTGTACACATGGAAATATCTACACAGCCATCTGTATAAACATGTAAATATCTACAATGCTATCTCTATAAACATGGAAATATCTACTCCGCCATCTCTATAAACATGAAAATATCTACACTGCCATCTCCATAAACATGGAACTAACTACTCCGCCATCTGTATAAACATGGAAACATCTACACCGCCATCTGTGTGAATAAGGAAATATCTACAATGCCATCTGTATAAAGATATAAATATCTGCACCGCGAGCTGTATAAACATGGAAATATCTACATCGCTATCTGTATAAACGTGGAACTACCAACACATCTATCGGTATAAACATGGAAAAATCTACAACGCCATCTATATAAACATGGAAATATCTACACCGCTATGTCTATAAACATGGAAATACCTACACCGCTATCTCTATAAACATGGAAATATCTACACCGCTATCTGTATAAACATGGAAATATCTACACCGCTATCTGTATAAACATGGAAATATCTACCCCGCGATCTGTATAAACATGGAAATATCTACACCGCGATCTGTATAAACATGGAAATATCTACACCGCGATCTGTATAAACATGGAAATATCTACACCGCTATCTGTATAAACATGGTAATATCTACACCGCTATCTGTATAAACATGGTAATATCTACACCACCATGTATATAAACATGGAAGTATCTACACCGCCATCTGCATAAACACGGAAATATCTACAATGCCATCTGTAGAAAGATGGAAATATCTACACCGCAATCTGTGTAAACATGGAAATATCTACACCGTTATCTGAAAAAACATGGAAATTTCTACACCGCTATCTCTATAAACATGGAAATATCTACACTGCGATCTGTATAAACATGGAAATATCTACAGCGCCATCTCTATAAACATTGAAATATCTACACTGCCATCTGTAAAAACATGGAAATATCTACACAGTCATCTGAATAAACATGGAAATATCTACACCACCATCTGTATAAACATGGAAATACCTACAATACCGTCTGTATACACATGGAAATATCTACACAGACATCTGTATAAGTATGGAAATATCTACACCGCCATCTGTATAAACATGGAAATATCTACACTGCCATCTGTAGAAAGATGGAATTATCTACACCGCTATCTCTGTAAATATGGAAATATCTACACCGCCATCTCTATAAACATGAAAATATCTACACTGCCATCTCCATAAAGATGGAAGTATCTACTCCGCCATGTGTATGATTCGGAAATATCTACACCACCATCTGTGAAAACATGGAAATATCTACACCGCTATCTGTATAAACATGGAAATATCTACACCGCCATCTGCATGTCCATGGAAATATCTACACCGTTATCTGTAAAAACATGGAAATATCTACACCGCTATCTGTATAAACATGGAAATATCTACACTGCGATCTGTATAAACATGGAAACATCTACACCGCCATCTGTGTGAATAAGGAAATATCTACAATGCCATCTGTATAAAGATATAAGTATCTGCACCGCGAGCTGTATAAACATGGAAATATCTACATCGCTATCTGTATAAAAGTGGAAATACCAACACATCTATCGGTATAAACATGGCAATATCTACAACGCCATCTAAATAAACATGGAAATATCTACACCGCTATGTCTATAAACATGGAAATACCCACACCGCTATCTCTATAAACTTGGAAATATCTACACCGCTATCTGTATAAACATGGAAATATCTACACCGCCATCTGCATAAACATGGAAATATCTACAAAGCCATCTGAAGAAAGATGGAAATATCTACACCGCAATCTGTGTAAACATGGAAATATCTACACCGTTATCTGTAAAAACACGGAAATATCTACACCGCTATCTGTATAAACATGGAAATATCTACACCGCGATCTGTATAAACATGGAAATATCTACAGCGCCATGTCTATAAACATTGAAATATCTACACTGCCATCTGTAAAAACATGGAAATATCTACACAGTCATCTGAATAACCATGGAAATATCTACACCACCATCTGTATAAACATGGAAATACCTAAATACCATCTGTATACACATGGAAATATCTACACAGACATCTGTATAAGTATGGAAATATCTACACCGCCATCTGTATAAACATGGAAATATCTACTCTGCCATCTGTAGAAAGATGGAATTATCTACACCGCCATCTCTATAAATATGGAAATATCTACACTGCCATCTCTATAAACATGAAAATATCTACACTGCCATCTCCATAAAGATGGAAGTATCTACTCCGCCATGTGTATAAATACGGAAATATCTACACCACCATCTGTGAAAACATGGAAATATCTACACCGCTATCTGTATAAACATGGAAATATCTACACCGCCATCTGCATGTACATGGAAATATCTTCGCTGCCATCTGTATAAACATGGAAATATCTACATGGCCATTTGTGTGAATATGGAAATATCTACAATGCCATCTGTATAAAGATATAAATATCTGCTCCGCGAGCTGTATAAACATGGAAATATCTACATCGCTATCTGTATAAACGTGGAAATACCAACACATCTATCGGTATAAACATGGAAATATCTGCAACCCCATCTATTTAAACATGGAAATATCTACACCGCTATCTGTATAAACATGGAAATATCTACACCGCGATCTGTATAAACATGGAAATATCTACAACGCGATCTGTATAAACATGGAAATATCTTCACCGCGATCTGTATAAACATGGAAATATCTACACCGCTATCTGTATAAACATGGTAATATCTACACCACCATCTATATAAACATGGAAATATCTACAACGCCATCTGCATAAACATGGAAATATCTACAACGCCATCTGTAGAAAGATGGAAATATCTACACCGCAATCTGTGTAAACATGGAAATATCTACACCGATATCTGTAAATACATGGAAATATCTACACCGCGATCTGTATAAACATGGAAATATCTACAGCGCCATCTCTATAAACATAGAAATATCTACACTGCCATCTGTAAAAACATGGAAATATCTACACGGCCATCTGTGTATAGATGGAAATATCAACAACGCCATCTCTACAAACATGGAAATATCTACACCGCTATCTCTATAAACATGGAAATATCTGCAGAGCCATCGGTAAAACATGGAAATACCTCTTCAGTCATCTGTATAAACATGGAAATATCTACAATGCCATCTGTATACACATGGAAATATCTACACAGCCATCTGTATAAACATGTAAATATCTACACTGCTATCTCTATAAACATGTAAATATCTACACCGCCATCTCTATAAACATGAAAATATCTACACTGCCATCTCCATAAACATGGAACTAACTACTCCGCCATCTGTATAAACATGGAAACATCTACACCGCCATCTGTGTGAATAAGGAATTATCTACAATGCCATCAGTATAAAGATATAAATATCTGCACCGCGAGCTGTATAAACATGGAAATAACTACATCGCTATCTGTATAAACGTGGAAATACCAACACATCTATCAGTATAAACATGGAAATATCTACAACGCCATCTATATAAACATGGAAATATCTACACGGCTATGTCTATAAACATGGAAATACCTACACCGCTATCTCTATAAACATGGAAATATCTACACCGCTATCTGTATAAACATGGAAATATCTACACCTCTATCTGTATAAACATGGAAATATCTACACAGCGATCTGTATAAACATGGAAATATCTACACCGCGATCTGTATAAACATGGAAATATCTACACCGCTATCTCTATAAACATGGTAATATCTACACCACCATCTATATAAACATGGAAATATCTACACCGCCATGTGCATAAACATGGAAATATCTACAATGCCATCTGTAGAAAGATGGAAATATCTACACCGCAATCTGTGTAAACATGGAAATATCTACACCGATATCTGTAAAAACATGGAAATATCTACACCGCTATCTGTATAAACATGGAAATATCTACACCGCAATCTGTATAAACATGGAAATATCTACAGCGCCATCTCTATAAACATTGAAATATCTACACTGCCATCTGTAAAACATGGAAATATCTACACAGTCATCTGAATAAACATGGAAATATCTACACCACCATCTGTATAAACAAGGAAATACCTACAATACCATCTGTATACACATGGAAATATCTACAGAGACATCTGTATAAGTATGGAAATATCTACACCGCCATCTGTATAAACATGGAAATATCTACACTGCCATCTGTAGAAAGATGGAATTATCTACACTGCTATCTCTATAAATATGGAAATATCTACACCGCCATCTCTATAAACGTGAAAATATCTACACTGCCATCTCCATAAAGATGGAA
The DNA here is from genome assembly GCF_029289425.2 of Pan paniscus. Taxonomy (NCBI): domain Eukaryota; kingdom Metazoa; phylum Chordata; class Mammalia; order Primates; family Hominidae; genus Pan; species Pan paniscus. The sequence continues at coordinate 6,290,310 of NC_073256.2, forward strand.
ATATCTACTCTGCCATGTGTATAAACACGGAAATATCCACACCACCATCTGTGAAAACATGGAAATATCTACACCGCTATCTGTATAAACATGGAAATATCTACACCGCCATCTGCATGTCCATGGAAATATCTACGCTGCCATCTGTATAAACATGGAAATATCTACACGGCCATCTGTGTATAGATGGAAATATCAACAACGCCATCTGTACAAACATGGAAATATCTACACCGCTATCTCTATAAACATGGAAATATCTGCACAGCCATTGGTAAAACATGGAAATACCTCTTCAGTCATCTGTATAAACATGGAAATATCTACAATGCCATCTGTATACACATGGAAATATCTACACAGCCATCTGTATAAACATGTAAATATCTACACTGCTATCTCTATAAACATGGAAATATCTACACCGCCATCTCTATAAACATGAAAATACCTACACTGCCATCTCCATAAACATGGAACTAACTACTCCGCCATCTGTATAAACATGGAAACATCTACACCGCCATCTGTGTGAATAAGGAAATATCTACAATGCCATCTGTATAAAGATATAAATATCTGCACCGCGAGCTGTATAAACATGTAAATATCTACACTGCTATCTCTATAAACATGGAAATATCTACACCGCCATCTATATAAACATGAAAATATCTACACTGCCATCTCCATAAAGATGGAAGTAACTACGCCGCCATCTGTATAAACACAGAAATATCTACACCACCATCTGTGAAAACATGGAAATATCTACACCGCTATCTTTATAAACTTGGAAATATCTACACCGCCATCTGCATGTCCATGGAAATATCTACGCTGCCATCTGTATAAACATGTAAATATCTACACGGCCATCTGTGTATAGATGGAAATATCAACAACGCCATCTGTACAAACATGGAAATATCTACACCACTATCTCTATAAACATGGAAATATCTGCAGAGCCATCGGTAAAACATGGAAATACCTCTACAGTCATCTGTATAAACATGGAAATATCTACAATGCCATCTGTGTACACATGGAAATATCTACACAGCCATCTGTATAAACATGTAAATATCTACAATGCTATCTCTATAAACATGGAAATATCTACTCCGCCATCTCTATAAACATGAAAATATCTACACTGCCATCTCCATAAACATGGAACTAACTACTCCGCCATCTGTATAAACATGGAAACATCTACACCGCCATCTGTGTGAATAAGGAAATATCTACAATGCCATCTGTATAAAGATATAAATATCTGCACCGCGAGCTGTATAAACATGGAAATATCTACATCGCTATCTGTATAAACGTGGAACTACCAACACATCTATCGGTATAAACATGGAAAAATCTACAACGCCATCTATATAAACATGGAAATATCTACACCGCTATGTCTATAAACATGGAAATACCTACACCGCTATCTCTATAAACATGGAAATATCTACACTGCTATCTGTATAAACATGGAAATATCTACACCGCTATCTGTATAAACATGGAAATATCTACCCCGCGATCTGTATAAACATGGAAATATCTACACCACGATCTGTATAAACATGGAAATATCTACACCGCGATCTGTATAAACATGGAAATATCTACACCGCTATCTGTATAAACATGGTAATATCTACACCGCTATCTGTATAAACATGGTAATATCTACACCACCATGTATATAAACATGGAAGTATCTACACCGCCATCTGCATAAACACGGAAATATCTACAATGCCATCTGTAGAAAGATGGAAATATCTACACCGCAATCTGTGTAAACATGGAAATATCTACACCGTTATCTGAAAAAACATGGAAATTTCTACACCGCTATCTCTATAAACATGGAAATATCTACACTGCGATCTGTATAAACATGGAAATATCTACAGCGCCATCTCTATAAACATTGAAATATCTACACTGCCATCTGTAAAAACATGGAAATATCTACACAGTCATCTGAATAAACATGGAAATATCTACACCACCATCTGTATAAACATGGAAATACCTACAATACCGTCTGTATACACATGGAAATATCTACACAGACATCTGTATAAGTATGGAAATATCTACACCGCCATCTGTATAAACATGGAAATATCTACACTGCCATCTGTAGAAAGATGGAATTATCTACACCGCTATCTCTGTAAATATGGAAATATCTACACCGCCATCTCTATAAACATGAAAATATCTACACTGCCATCTCCATAAAGATGGAAGTATCTACTCCGCCATGTGTATGATTCGGAAATATCTACACCACCATCTGTGAAAACATGGAAATATCTACACCGCTATCTGTATAAACATGGAAATATCTACACCGCCATCTGCATGTCCATGGAAATATCTACACCGTTATCTGTAAAAACATGGAAATATCTACACCGCTATCTGTATAAACATGGAAATATCTACACTGCGATCTGTATAAACATGGAAACATCTACACCGCCATCTGTGTGAATAAGGAAATATCTACAATGCCATCTGTATAAAGATATAAGTATCTGCACCGCGAGCTGTATAAACATGGAAATATCTACATCGCTATCTGTATAAAAGTGGAAATACCAACACATCTATCGGTATAAACATGGCAATATCTACAACGCCATCTAAATAAACATGGAAATATCTACACCGCTATGTCTATAAACATGGAAATACCCACACCGCTATCTCTATAAACTTGGAAATATCTACACCGCTATCTGTATAAACATGGAAATATCTACACCGCCATCTGCATAAACATGGAAATATCTACAAAGCCATCTGAAGAAAGATGGAAATATCTACACCGCAATCTGTGTAAACATGGAAATATCTACACCGTTATCTGTAAAAACACGGAAATATCTACACCGCTATCTGTATAAACATGGAAATATCTACACCGCGATCTGTATAAACATGGAAATATCTACAGCGCCATGTCTATAAACATTGAAATATCTACACTGCCATCTGTAAAAACATGGAAATATCTACACAGTCATCTGAATAACCATGGAAATATCTACACCACCATCTGTATAAACATGGAAATACCTAAATACCATCTGTATACACATGGAAATATCTACACAGACATCTGTATAAGTATGGAAATATCTACACCGCCATCTGTATAAACATGGAAATATCTACTCTGCCATCTGTAGAAAGATGGAATTATCTACACCGCCATCTCTATAAATATGGAAATATCTACACTGCCATCTCTATAAACATGAAAATATCTACACTGCCATCTCCATAAAGATGGAAGTATCTACTCCGCCATGTGTATAAATACGGAAATATCTACACCACCATCTGTGAAAACATGGAAATATCTACACCGCTATCTGTATAAACATGGAAATATCTACACCGCCATCTGCATGTACATGGAAATATCTTCGCTGCCATCTGTATAAACATGGAAATATCTACATGGCCATTTGTGTGAATATGGAAATATCTACAATGCCATCTGTATAAAGATATAAATATCTGCTCCGCGAGCTGTATAAACATGGAAATATCTACATCGCTATCTGTATAAACGTGGAAATACCAACACATCTATCGGTATAAACATGGAAATATCTGCAACCCCATCTATTTAAACATGGAAATATCTACACCGCTATCTGTATAAACATGGAAATATCTACACCGCGATCTGTATAAACATGGAAATATCTACAACGCGATCTGTATAAACATGGAAATATCTTCACCGCGATCTGTATAAACATGGAAATATCTACACCGCTATCTGTATAAACATGGTAATATCTACACCACCATCTATATAAACATGGAAATATCTACAACGCCATCTGCATAAACATGGAAATATCTACAACGCCATCTGTAGAAAGATGGAAATATCTACACCGCAATCTGTGTAAACATGGAAATATCTACACCGATATCTGTAAATACATGGAAATATCTACACCGCGATCTGTATAAACATGGAAATATCTACAGCGCCATCTCTATAAACATAGAAATATCTACACTGCCATCTGTAAAAACATGGAAATATCTACACGGCCATCTGTGTATAGATGGAAATATCAACAACGCCATCTCTACAAACATGGAAATATCTACACCGCTATCTCTATAAACATGGAAATATCTGCAGAGCCATCGGTAAAACATGGAAATACCTCTTCAGTCATCTGTATAAACATGGAAATATCTACAATGCCATCTGTATACACATGGAAATATCTACACAGCCATCTGTATAAACATGTAAATATCTACACTGCTATCTCTATAAACATGTAAATATCTACACCGCCATCTCTATAAACATGAAAATATCTACACTGCCATCTCCATAAACATGGAACTAACTACTCCGCCATCTGTATAAACATGGAAACATCTACACCGCCATCTGTGTGAATAAGGAATTATCTACAATGCCATCAGTATAAAGATATAAATATCTGCACCGCGAGCTGTATAAACATGGAAATAACTACATCGCTATCTGTATAAACGTGGAAATACCAACACATCTATCGGTATAAACATGGAAATATCTACAACGCCATCTATATAAACATGGAAATATCTACACGGCTATGTCTATAAACATGGAAATACCTACACCGCTATCTCTATAAACATGGAAATATCTACACCGCTATCTGTATAAACATGGAAATATCTACACCTCTATCTGTATAAACATGGAAATATCTACACAGCGATCTGTATAAACATGGAAATATCTACACCGCGATCTGTATAAACATGGAAATATCTACACCGCTATCTGTATAAACATGGTAATATCTACACCACCATCTATATAAACATGGAAATATCTACACCGCCATGTGCATAAACATGGAAATATCTACAATGCCATCTGTAGAAAGATGGAAATATCTACACCGCAATCTGTGTAAACATGGAAATATCTACACCGATATCTGTAAAAACATGGAAATATCTACACCGCTATCTGTATAAACATGGAAATGTCTACACCGCAATCTGTATAAACATGGAAATATCTACAGCGCCATCTCTATAAACATTGAAATATCTACACTGCCATCTGTAAAACATGGAAATATCTACACAGTCATCTGAATAAACATGGAAATATCTACACCACCATCTGTATAAACAAGGAAATACCTACAATACCATCTGTATACACATGGAAATATCTACAGAGACATCTGTATAAGTATGGAAATATCTACACCGCCATCTGTATAAACATGGAAATATCTACACTGCCATCTGTAGAAAGATGGAATTATCTACACTGCTATCTCTATAAATATGGAAATATCTACACCGCCATCTCTATAAACGTGAAAATATCTACACTGCCATCTCCATAAAGATGGAAATATCTACTCTGCCATGTGTATAAACACGGAAATATCCACACCACCATCTGTGAAAACATGGAAATATCTACACCGCTATCTGTATAAACATGGAAATATCTACACCGCCATCTGCATGTCCATGGAAATATCTACGCTGCCATCTGTATAAACATGGAAATATCTACACGGCCATCTGTGTATAGATGGAAATATCAACAACGCCATCTGTACAAACATGGAAATATCTACACCGCTATCTCTATAAACATGGAAATATCTGCACAGCCATTGGTAAAACATGGAAATACCTCTTCAGTCATCTGTATAAACATGGAAATATCTACAATGCCATCTGTATACACATGGAAATATCTACACAGCCATCTGTATAAACATGTAAATATCTACACTGCTATCTCTATAAACATGGAAATATCTACACCGCCATCTCTATAAACATGAAAATACCTACACTGCCATCTCCATAAACATGGAACTAACTACTCCGCCATCTGTATAAACATGGAAACATCTACACCGCCATCTGTGTGAATAAGGAAATATCTACAATGCCATCTGTATAAAGATATAAATATCTGCACCGCGAGCTGTATAAACATGTAAATATCTACACTGCTATCTCTATAAACATGGAAATATCTACACCGCCATCTATATAAACATGAAAATATCTACACTGCCATCTCCATAAAGATGGAAGTAACTACGCCGCCATCTGTATAAACACAGAAATATCTACACCACCATCTGTGAAAACATGGAAATATCTACACCGCTATCTTTATAAACTTGGAAATATCTACACCGCCATCTGCATGTCCATGGAAATATCTACGCTGCCATCTGTATAAACATGTAAATATCTACACGGCCATCTGTGTATAGATGGAAATATCAACAACGCCATCTGTACAAACATGGAAATATCTACACCACTATCTCTATAAACATGGAAATATCTGCAGAGCCATCGGTAAAACATGGAAATACCTCTACAGTCATCTGTATAAACATGGAAATATCTACAATGCCATCTGTGTACACATGGAAATATCTACACAGCCATCTGTATAAACATGTAAATATCTACAATGCTATCTCTATAAACATGGAAATATCTACTCCGCCATCTCTATAAACATGAAAATATCTACACTGCCATCTCCATAAACATGGAACTAACTACTCCGCCATCTGTATAAACATGGAAACATCTACACCGCCATCTGTGTGAATAAGGAAATATCTACAATGCCATCTGTATAAAGATATAAATATCTGCACCGCGAGCTGTATAAACATGGAAATATCTACATCGCTATCTGTATAAACGTGGAACTACCAACACATCTATCGGTATAAACATGGAAAAATCTACAACGCCATCTATATAAACATGGAAATATCTACACCGCTATGTCTATAAACATGGAAATACCTACACCGCTATCTCTATAAACATGGAAATATCTACACCGCTATCTGTATAAACATGGAAATATCTACACCGCTATCTGTATAAACATGGAAATATCTACCCCGCGATCTGTATAAACATGGAAATATCTACACCGCGATCTGTATAAACATGGAAATATCTACACCGCGATCTGTATAAACATGGAAATATCTACACCGCTATCTGTATAAACATGGTAATATCTACACCGCTATCTGTATAAACATGGTAATATCTACACCACCATGTATATAAACATGGAAGTATCTACACCGCCATCTGCATAAACACGGAAATATCTACAATGCCATCTGTAGAAAGATGGAAATATCTACACCGCAATCTGTGTAAACATGGAAATATCTACACCGTTATCTGAAAAAACATGGAAATTTCTACACCGCTATCTCTATAAACATGGAAATATCTACACTGCGATCTGTATAAACATGGAAATATCTACAGCGCCATCTCTATAAACATTGAAATATCTACACTGCCATCTGTAAAAACATGGAAATATCTACACAGTCATCTGAATAAACATGGAAATATCTACACCACCATCTGTATAAACATGGAAATACCTACAATACCGTCTGTATACACATGGAAATATCTACACAGACATCTGTATAAGTATGGAAATATCTACACCGCCATCTGTATAAACATGGAAATATCTACACTGCCATCTGTAGAAAGATGGAATTATCTACACCGCTATCTCTGTAAATATGGAAATATCTACACCGCCATCTCTATAAACATGAAAATATCTACACTGCCATCTCCATAAAGATGGAAGTATCTACTCCGCCATGTGTATGATTCGGAAATATCTACACCACCATCTGTGAAAACATGGAAATATCTACACCGCTATCTGTATAAACATGGAAATATCTACACCGCCATCTGCATGTCCATGGAAATATCTACACCGTTATCTGTAAAAACATGGAAATATCTACACCGCTATCTGTATAAACATGGAAATATCTACACTGCGATCTGTATAAACATGGAAACATCTACACCGCCATCTGTGTGAATAAGGAAATATCTACAATGCCATCTGTATAAAGATATAAGTATCTGCACCGCGAGCTGTATAAACATGGAAATATCTACATCGCTATCTGTATAAAAGTGGAAATACCAACACATCTATCGGTATAAACATGGCAATATCTACAACGCCATCTAAATAAACATGGAAATATCTACACCGCTATGTCTATAAACATGGAAATACCCACACCGCTATCTCTATAAACTTGGAAATATCTACACCGCTATCTGTATAAACATGGAAATATCTACACCGCCATCTGCATAAACATGGAAATATCTACAAAGCCATCTGAAGAAAGATGGAAATATCTACACCGCAATCTGTGTAAACATGGAAATATCTACACCGTTATCTGTAAAAACACGGAAATATCTACACCGCTATCTGTATAAACATGGAAATATCTACACCGCGATCTGTATAAACATGGAAATATCTACAGCGCCATGTCTATAAACATTGAAATATCTACACTGCCATCTGTAAAAACATGGAAATATCTACACAGTCATCTGAATAACCATGGAAATATCTACACCACCATCTGTATAAACATGGAAATACCTAAATACCATCTGTATACACATGGAAATATCTACACAGACATCTGTATAAGTATGGAAATATCTACACCGCCATCTGTATAAACATGGAAATATCTACTCTGCCATCTGTAGAAAGATGGAAGTATCTACACCGCCATCTCTATAAATATGGAAATATCTACACTGCCATCTCTATAAACATGAAAATATCTACACTGCCATCTCCATAAAGATGGAAGTATCTACTCCGCCATGTGTATAAATACGGAAATATCTACACCACCATCTGTGAAAACATGGAAATATCTACACCGCTATCTGTATAAACATGGAAATATCTACACCGCCATCTGCATGTACATGGAAATATCTTCGCTGCCATCTGTATAAACATGGAAATATCTACATGGCCATTTGTGTGAATATGGAAATATCTACAATGCCATCTGTATAAAGATATAAATATCTGCTCCGCGAGCTGTATAAACATGGAAATATCTACATCGCTATCTGTATAAACGTGGAAATACCAACACATCTATCGGTATAAACATGGAAATATCTGCAACCCCATCTATTTAAACATGGAAATATCTACACCGCTATCTGTATAAACATGGAAATATCTACACCGCGATCTGTATAAACATGGAAATATCTACAACGCGATCTGTATAAACATGGAAATATCTTCACCGCGATCTGTATAAACATGGAAATATCTACACCGCTATCTGTATAAACATGGTAATATCTACACCACCATCTATATAAACATGGAAATATCTACAACGCCATCTGCATAAACATGGAAATATCTACAACGCCATCTGTAGAAAGATGGAAATATCTACACCGCAATCTGTGTAAACATGGAAATATCTACACCGATATCTGTAAATACATGGAAATATCTACACCGCGATCTGTATAAACATGGAAATATCTACAGCGCCATCTCTATAAACATAGAAATATCTACACTGCCATCTGTAAAAACATGGAAATATCTACACGGCCATCTGTGTATAGATGGAAATATCAACAACGCCATCTCTACAAACATGGAAATATCTACACCGCTATCTCTATAAACATGGAAATATCTGCAGAGCCATCGGTAAAACATGGAAATACCTCTTCAGTCATCTGTATAAACATGGAAATATCTACAATGCCATCTGTATACACATGGAAATATCTACACAGCCATCTGTATAAACATGTAAATATCTACACTGCTATCTCTATAAACATGTAAATATCTACACCGCCATCTCTATAAACATGAAAATATCTACACTGCCATCTCCATAAACATGGAACTAACTACTCCGCCATCTGTATAAACATGGAAACATCTACACCGCCATCTGTGTGAATAAGGAATTATCTACAATGCCATCAGTATAAAGATATAAATATCTGCACCGCGAGCTGTATAAACATGGAAATAACTACATCGCTATCTGTATAAACGTGGAAATACCAACACATCTATCGGTATAAACATGGAAATATCTACAACGCCATCTATATAAACATGGAAATATCTACACGGCTATGTCTATAAACATGGAAATACCTACACCGCTATCTCTATAAACATGGAAATATCTACACCGCTATCTGTATAAACATGGAAATATCTACACCTCTATCTGTATAAACATGGAAATATCTACACAGCGATCTGTATAAACATGGAAATATCTACACCGCGATCTGTATAAACATGGAAATATCTACACCGCTATCTGTATAAACATGGTAATATCTACACCACCATCTATATAAACATGGAAATATCTACACCGCCATGTGCATAAACATGGAAATATCTACAATGCCATCTGTAGAAAGATGGAAATATCTACACCGCAATCTGTGTAAACATGGAAATATCTACACCGATATCTGTAAAAACATGGAAATATCTACACCGCTATCTGTATAAACATGGAAATATCTACACCGCAATCTGTATAAACATGGAAATATCTACAGCGCCATCTCTATAAACATTGAAATATCTACACTGCCATCTGTAAAACATGGAAATATCTACACAGTCATCTGAATAAACATGGAAATATCTACACCACCATCTGTATAAACAAGGAAATACCTACAATACCATCTGTATACACATGGAAATATCTACAGAGACATCTGTATAAGTATGGAAATATCTACACCGCCATCTGTATAAACATGGAAATATCTTCACTGCCATCTGTAGAAAGATGGAATTATCTACACTGCTATCTCTATAAATATGGAAATATCTACACCGCCATCTCTATAAACGTGAAAATATCTACACTGCCATCTCCATAAAGATGGAAATATCTACTCTGCCATGTGTATAAACACGGAAATATCCACACCACCATCTGTGAAAACATGGAAATATCTACACCGCTATCTGTATAAACATGGAAATATCTACACCGCCATCTGCATGTCCATGGAAATATCTACGCTGCCATCTGTATAAACATGGAAATATCTACACGGCCATCTGTGTATAGATGGAAATATCAACAACGCCATCTGTACAAACATGGAAATATCTACACCGCTATCTCTATAAACATGGAAATATCTGCACAGCCATTGGTAAAACATGGAAATACCTCTTCAGTCATCTGTATAAACATGGAAATATCTACAATGCCATCTGTATACACATGGAAATATCTACACAGCCATCTGTATAAACATGTAAATATCTACACTGCTATCTCTATAAACATGGAAATATCTACACCGCCATCTCTATAAACATGAAAATACCTACACTGCCATCTCCATAAACATGGAACTAACTACTCCGCCATCTGTATAAACATGGAAACATCTACACCGCCATCTGTGTGAATAAGGAAATATCTACAATGCCATCTGTATAAAGATATAAATATCTGCACCGCGAGCTGTATAAACATGTAAATATCTACACTGCTATCTCTATAAACATGGAAATATCTACACCGCCATCTATATAAACATGAAAATATCTACACTGCCATCTCCATAAAGATGGAAGTAACTACGCCGCCATCTGTATAAACACAGAAATATCTACACCACCATCTGTGAAAACATGGAAATATCTACACCGCTATCTGTATAAACTTGGAAATATCTACACCGCCATCTGCATGTCCATGGAAATATCTACGCTGCCATCTGTATAAACATGTAAATATCTACACGGCCATCTGTGTATAGATGGAAATATCAACAACGCCATCTGTACAAACATGGAAATATCTACACCACTATCTCTATAAACATGGAAATATCTGCAGAGCCATCGGTAAAACATGGAAATACCTCTACAGTCATCTGTATAAACATGGAAATATCTACAATGCCATCTGTATACACATGGAAATATCTACACAGCCATCTGTATAAACATGTAAATATCTACACTGCTATCTCTATAAACATGTAAATATCTACACCGCCATCTCTATAAACATGAAAATATCTACACTGCCATCTCCATAAACATGGAACTGACTACTCCGCCATCTGTATAAACATGGAAACATCTACACCGCCATCTGTGTGAATAAGGAAATATCTACAATGCCATCAGTATAAAGATATAAATATCTGCACCGCGAGCTGTATAAACATGGAAATATCTACATCGCTATCTGTATAAACGTGGAAATACCAACACATCTATCGGTATAAACATGGAAATATCTACAACGCCATCTATATAAACATGGAAATATCTACACCGCTATGTCTATAAACATGGAAATACCTACACCGCTATCTCTATAATCATGGAAATATCTACACCGCTATCTGTATAAACATGGAAATATCTACACCGCTATCTGTATAAACATGGAACTATCTACACAGCGATCTGTATAAACATGGAAATATCTACACCGCGATCTGTATAAACATGGAAATATCTTCACCACGATCTGTATAAACATGGAAATATCTACACCGCTATCTGTATAAACATGGTAATATCTACACCACCATCTATATAAACATGGAAATATCTACACCGCCATGTGCATAAACATGGAAATATCTACAATGCCATCTGCAGAAAGATGGAAATATCTACACCGCAATCTGTGTAAACATGGAAATATCTACACCGATATCTGTAAAAACATGGAAATATCTACACCGCTATCTGTATAAACATGGAAATATCTACAGCGCCATCTCTATAAACATTGAAATATCTCCACTGCCATCTGTAAAACATGGAAATATCTACACAGACATCTGAATAAACATGGAAATATCTACACCACCATCTGTATAAACATGGAAAAACCTACAATACCATCTGTATACACATGGAAATATCTACACAGACATCTCTATAAGTATGGAAATATCTACACCGCCATCTGTATAAACATGGAAATATCTACACTGCCATCTGTAGAAAGATGGAAATATCTACTCCGCCATCTGCATGTCCATGGAAATATCTACGCTGCCATCTGTATAAACATGGAAATATCTACACGGCCATCTGTGTATAGATGGAAATATCAACAACGCCATCTGTACAAACATGGAAATATCTACACCGCTATCTCTATAAACATGGAAATATCTGCACAGCCATCGGTAAAACATGGAAATACCTCTACAGTCATCTGTATAAACATGGAAATATCTACAATGCCATCTGTATACACATGGAAATATCTACACAGCCTTCTGTATAAACATGTAAATATCTACACTGCTATCTCTATAAACATGGAAACATCTACACCGCCATCTCTATAAACATGAAAATATCTACACTGCCATCTCCATAAACATGGAACTAACTACTCCGCCATCTGTATAAACATGGAAACATCTACACCGCCATCTGTGTGAATAAGGAAATATCTACAATGCCATCTGTGTAAAGATATAAATATCTGCACCGCGAGCTGTATAAACATGGAAATATCTACATCGCTATCGGTATAAACGTAGAAATACCAACACATCTATCGGTATAAACATGGAAATATCTACAACGCCATCTATATAAACATGGATATATCTACACTGCTATGTCTATAAACATGGAAATACCTACACCGCTAATTCTATAAACATAGAAATATCTACACTGCTATCTGTAAACATGGAAATATCTACAACGCTATCTGTATAAACATGGAAATATCTACACCGCGATCTGTATAAACATGGAAATATCTACACCGCGATCTGTATAAACATGGAAATATCTTCACCACGATCTGTATAAACATGGAAATATCTACACCGCTATCTGTATAAACATGGTAATATCTACACCACCATCTATATAAACATGGAAGTATCTACACCGCCATCTGCATAAACATGGAAATATCTACAATGCCATTTGTAGAAAGATGGAAATATCTACACCGCAATCTGTGTAAACATGGAAATATCTACACCGTTATCTGTAAAAACATGGAAATGTCTACACCGCTATCTGTATAAACATGGAAATATCAACAACCGCGATCTGTATAAACATGGAATATCTACAGCGCCATCTCTATAAACATTGAAATATCTGCACTGCCATCTGTAAAAACATGGAAATATCTACACAGTCATCTGAATAAACATGGAAATATCTACACCACCATCTGTACAAACATGGAAATACCTACAATACCATCTCTATACACATTGATATATATACACAGACATCTGTATAAGTATGGAAATATCTACACCGCCATCTGTATAAACATGGAAATATCTACACTGCCATCTGTAGAAAATGGAAATATCTACACCGCTATCTCTATAAATATGGAAATATCTACACCGCCATCTCTATAAACATGAAAATATCTACACTGCCATCTCCATAAAGATGGAAGTATCTACTCCGCCATGTGTATAAACACGGAAATATCTACACCACCATCTGTGAAAACATGGAAATATCTACACCGCTATCTGTATAAACATGGAAATACCTACACCGCCATCTGCATGTCCATGGAAATATCTACGCTGCCATCTGTATAAACATGGAAATATCTACACGGCCATCTGTGTATAGATGGAAATATCAACAACGCCATCTGTACAAATGGAAATATCTACACCGCTATCTCTATAAACATGGAAATATCTGCACAGCCGTCTGTAAAACATGGAAATAACTCTACAGTCATCTGTATAAACATGGAAATATCTACACGGCCATCTGTGTATAGATGGAAATATCAACATCGCCATCTCTACAAACATGGAAATATCTACACCGCTATCTCTATAAACATGGAAATATCTACAGCGCTATCTGTATAAACATGGAAATATCTACACAGCGATCTGTATAAACATGGAAATATCTACACTGCGATCTGTATAAACACGGAAATATCTTCACCACGATCTGTATAAACATGGAAATATCTACACCGCTATCTGTATAAACATGGTAATATCTACACCACCATATATATAAGCATGGAAATATCTACACCGCCATCTGCATAAACATGGAAATAACTACAATGCCATCTGTAGAAAGATGGAAATATCTACACCGCAATCTGTGTAAACATGGAAATATCTACACCGATATCTGTAAAAACATGGAAATATCTACACCGCTATCTGTATAAACATGGAAATATCTACACCGCAATCTTTATAAACATGGAAATATCTACAGCGCCATCTCTATAAACATTGAAATATCTACACTGCCATCTGTAAAACATGGAAATATCTACACAGTCATCTGAATAAACATGGAAATATCTACACCACCATCTGTGTAAACATGGAAATGCAGACAATACCATCTGTATACACATGGAAATATCTACACAGACAACTCTATAAGTATGGAAATAACTACACCGCCATCTGTATAATCATGGAAATATCTACACTGCCATCTGTAGAAAGATGGAAATATCTACACCGCTATCTCTGTAAATATGGAAATATCTACACCGCCATCTCTAGAAACATGAAAATACCTACACTGCCATCTCCATAAAGATGAAAGTATCTACTCCGCCATGTGTATAAACACGGAAATATCTACCCCACCATCTGTGAAAACATGGAAATATCTACACCGCTATCTCTATAAACATGGAAATATCTGCACAGCCATCTGTAAAACATGGAAATACCTCTATAGTCACCTGTATAAACATGGAAATATCTACAATGCCATCTGTATACACATGGAAATATCTACACTGTCATCTGTATAAACATGTAAATATCTACACTGCTATCTCTATAAACATGGAAATATCTACACCGCCATCTCTATAAACATGAAAATATCTACACTGCCATCTCCATAAACATGGAACTAACTACACCGCCATCTGTATAAACATGGAAACATCTACACCGCCATCTGTGTGAATAAGGAAATATCTACAATGCCATCTGTATAAAGATATAAATATCTGCACCGCGAGCTGTATAAACATGGAAATATCTACACCGCTATCTGTATAAACGTGGAAATACCAACACATCTATCGGTATAAACATGGAAATATCTAAAACGCCATCTATATAAACATGGAAATATCTACACCGCTATGTCTATAAACATGGAAATATCTACACAGTTATCTGTATAAACATGGAAATATCTACAACGCTATCTGCATGTCCATGGAAATATCTATGCTGCCATCTGTATAAACATGGAAATATCTACACGGCCATCTGTGTATAGATGGAAATATCAACAACGCCATCTGTACAAACATGGAAATATCTACACCGCGATCTGTATAAACATGGAAATTTCTACACCGCGATCTGTATAAACATGGAAATATCTACAGCGCCATCTCTATAAACATTGAAATACCTACACTGCCATCTGTAAAAACTTGGAAATATCTACACAGTCATCTGAATTAACATGGAAATATCTACACCACCATCTGTATAAACATGGAAATACCTACAATACCATCTGTATACACATTGATATATATACACAGACATCTGTATAAGTATGGAAATATCTACACCGCCATCTGTATAAACATGGAAATATCTACACCGCTATCTGTATAAACATGGAAATATCTACACCGCCATTTGCATGTCCATGGAAATATCTACGATGCCATCTCTATAAACATGGAAATATCTACACGGCCATCTGTGTATAGATGGAAATATCAACAACGCCATCTGTACATACAGGGAAATATCTACACCGCTATCTCTATAAACATGGAAATATCTGCACAGCCATCTGTAAAACATGGAAATACCTCTACAGTCATCTGTATAAACATCGAAATATCTACACGGCCATCTGTGTATAGATGGAAATATCATCGCCATCTGTACAAACATGGAATTATCTACACCGCTATCTCTATAAACATGGAAATATCTGCACAGCCATCTGTAAAACATGGAAATATCTCTACAGTCATCTGTAAAAACATGGAAATATGTACAATGCCATCTGTATACACATGGAAATATCTACACAGCCATCTGTATAAACATGTAAATATCTACACTGCTACCTCTATAAACATGGAAATATCTACACCGCCATCTCTATAAACATGAAAATATCTACACTGCCATCTCCATAAACATGGAACTAACTACTCCGCCATCTGTATAAACATGGAAACATCTACACCGCCATCTGTGTGAATAAGGAAATATCTACAATGCCATCTGTATAAAGATATAAATATCTGCACCGCGAGCTGTATAAACATGGAAATATCTACATCGCTATCTGTATAAACGTGGAAATACCAACACATCTATCGGTATAAACATGGAAATATCTACAACGCCATCTATATAAACATGGAAATATCTACACCGCTATGTCTATAAACATGGAAATACCTACACCGCTATCTCTATAAACATGGAAATATCTACACCGCTATCTGTATAAACATGGAAATATCTACACCGCTATCTGTATAAACATGGAAATATCTACACAGCGATCTGTATAAACATGGAAATATCTACACCGCGATCTGTATAAACATGGAAATATCTTCATCACGATCTGTATAAACATGGAAATATCTACACCGCTATCTGTATAAACATGGTAATATCTACACCACCATCTATATAAACATGGAAATATCTACACCGCCATCTGCATAAACATGGAAATATCTGCAATGCCATCTGTAGAAAGATGGAAATATCTACACCGCAATCTGTGTAAACATGGAAATATCTACACCGCTATCTGTATAAACATGGAAATATCTACACCGCTATCTGTAAAAACATGGAAATATCTACACCGCGATCTGTATAAACATGGAAATATCTTCAACACGATCTGTATAAACATGGAAATATCTACACCGCTATCTGTATAAACATGGTAATATCTACACCACCATCTATATAAACATGGAAATATCTACAACGCCATCAGCATAAACATGGAAATATCTACAATGCCATCTGTAGAAAGATGGAAATATCTACACCGCAATCTGTGTAAACATGGAAATATCTACACCGATATCTGTGAAAACATGGAAATATCTACACCGCGATCTGTATAACCATGGAAATATCTACAGCGCCATCTCTATAAACATTGAAATATCTACACTGCCATCTGTAAAAACATGGAAATATCCACACCGCTATCTGTAAAAACATGGAAATATCTACACCGCGATCTGTATAAACATGGAAATATCTACAGCGCAATCTCTATAAACATTGAAATATCTACACTGCCATCTGTAAAAACATGGAAATATTTACACAGTCATCTGAATAAACATGGAAATATCTACACCACCATCTGTATAAACATGGAAATACCTACAATACCATCTGTATACACATTGATATATATACACAGACATCTTTATAAGTATGGAAATATCTACACCGCCATCTGTATAAACATGGAAATATCTACACTGCCATCTGTAAAAAATGGAAATATCTACACCGCTATCTCTATAAAAATGGAAATATCTACACCGCCATCTCTATAAACATGAAAATATCTACATTGCCATCTCCATAAAGATGGAAGTATCTACTCCGCCATGTGTATAAACACGGAAATATCTACACCACCATCTGTGAAAACATGGAAATACCTACACCGCTATCTGTATAAACATGGAAATATCTACACCGCCATCTGCATGTCCATGGAAATATCTACGCTGCCATCTGTATAAACATGGAAATATCTACACGGCCATCTGTGTATAGATGGAAATATCAACAACGCCATCTGTACAAACAGGGAAATATCTACACCGCTATCTCTATAAACATGGAAATATCTGCACAGCCATCTGTAAAACATGGAAATACCTCTACAGTCATCTGTATAAACATCGAGATATCTACACGGCCATCTGTGTATAGATGGAAATATCAACATCGCCATCTGTACAAACATGGAATTATCTACACCACTATCTCTATAAACATGGAAATATCGGCACAGCCATCTGTAAAACATGGAAATACCTCTACAGTCATCTGTATAAACATGGAAATATCTACAATGCCATCTGTATACACATGGAAATATCTACACAGCCATCTGTATAAACATGTAAATATCTACACTGCTATCTCTATAAACATGGAAATATCTACACTGCCATCTCTATAAACATGAAAATATCTACACTGCCATCTCTATAAACATGGAACTAACTACTCCGCCATCTGTATAAACATGGAAACATCTACACCGCCATCTGTGTGAATAAGGAAACACCTACATTGCCATCTGTATAAAGATATAAATATCTACACCGCGAGCTGTATAAACATGGAAATATCTACAACCCCATCTATATAAACATGGAAATATCTACACCGCTATGTCTATAAACAAGGAAATACCTACACCGCTATCTCTATAAACATGGAAATATCTACACCGCTATCTGTATAAACATGGAAATATCTACAGCACTATCTGTATAAACATGGAAATATCTACACAGCGATCTGTATAAACATGGAAATATCTACACCGCGATCTGTATAAACATGGAAATATCTTCATCACGATCTGTATAAACATGGAAATATCTACACCGCTATCTGTATAAACATGGTAATATCTACACCACCATCTATATAAACATGGAAATACCTACACCACCATCTGCATAAACATGGAAATATCTACAATGCCATCTGTAGAAAGGTGGAAATATCTACACCGCAATCTGTGTAAACATGATAATATCTACAGCGATATCTGTAAAAACCTGGAAATATCTACACCGCTAAATGTATAAACATGGAAATATCTGCATCGCAATCTGTATCAACATGGAAATATCTACAGCACCATCTCTATAAACATTGAAATATCTACACTGCCATCTGTAAAACATGGAAATAGCTACACAGTCATCTGAATAAACATGGGAATATCTACACCACCATCTGTATAAACCTGGACATACCTACAATACCATCTGTATACACATGGAAATACCTACACAGACATCTGTATAAGTATGGAAATATCTACACCGCCATCTGTATAAACATGGAAATATCTACACTGCCATCTGTGGAAATATGGAATTATCTACACCGCTATCCCTATAAATATGGAAATATCTACACCGCCATCTCTATAAACATGAAAATATCTACACTGCCATCTCCATATAGATGGAAGTATCTACTCCGCCATGGGTATAAACACGGAAATATCGACAACACCATCTGTGAAAACATGGAAATATCTACACCGCTATCTGTATAAACATGGAAATATCTACACCGCCATCTGCATGTCCATGGAAATATCTACGCTGCCATCTGTATAAACATGGAAATATCTACACGGCCATCTGTGTATAGATGGAAATATCAACATCGCCATCTTTACAAACATGGAAATATCTACACCGCTATCGCTATAAACATGGAAATATCTGCACAACCATCTGTAAAACATGTAAATACCTCTATAGTCATCTGTATAAACATGGAAATATCTACAATGCCATCTGTATACACATGGAAATATCTACACAGCCATCTGTATAAACATGTAAATATCTACACTGCTATCTCTATAAACATGGAAATATCTACACCGCCATCTCTATAAACATGAAAATATCTACACTGCCATCTCCATAAACATGGAACTAACTACTCCGCCAACTGTATAAACATGGAAACAACTACACCGCCATCTGTGTGAATAAGGAAATATCTAAAATGACATCTGTATGAAGATATAGATATCTGCACCGCAAGCTGTATAAACATGGAAATATCTACATCGCTATCTGTATAAACGTGGAAATAACAACACATCTATTGGTATAAACATGGAAATATCTACAACGCCATCTATATAAACATGGAAATATCTACACCGCTATGTCTATAAACATGGAAATACCTACACCGCTATCTCTATAAACATGGAAATATCTACACCGCTATCTGTATAAACATGGAAATATCTACACCGCTATCTCTATAAACATGGAAATATCTACACCGCGGTCTGTATAAACATGGAAATATCTACACCGCGATCTGTGTAAACATGGAAATACCTTCACCGCGATCTGTGTAAACATGGAAATGTCTACACCGCTATCTGTATAAACATGGTAATATCTACACCACCATCTATATAAACAAGGAAATATCTACACCGCCATCTGCATAAACATGGAAATATCTACAATGCCATCTGTAGAAAGATGGAAATATCTACACCGCAATCTGTGTAAACATGGAAATATCTACACCGATATCTGTAAAAACATGGAAATATCTACACCGCGATCTGTATAAAGATGGAAATATCTACAGCGCCATCTCTATAAACATTGAAATATCTACACTGCCATCTGTAAAAACATGGAAATATCTACACAGTCATCTGAATAAACATGGAAATATCTACACCGCCATCTGTATAAACCTGGACATACCTACAATACCATCTGTATACACATGGAAATATCAACACAGACATCTGTATAAGTATGGAAATATCTACAGCGCCATCTGTATAAACATGGAAATATCTACACTGCCATCTGTAGAAATATGGAATTATCTACACCGCTATCTCTATAAATATGGAAATATCTACACCGCCATCTCTATAAACATGAAAATATTTTCACTGCCATCTCCATATAGATGGAAGTATCTACTCCGCCATGTGTATAAACACAGAAATATCTACACCACCATCTGTGAAAACATGGAAATATCCACACCGCTATCTGTATAAACATGGAAATATCTACACCGCCATCTGCATGTCCATGGAAATATCTACGCTGCCATCAGTATAAACATGGAAATATCTACACGGCCATCTGTGTATAGATGGAAATATCAACATCGCCATCTGTACAAACATGGAAATATCTACACCGCTATCTCTATAAACATGGAAATATCTGCACAGCCATCTGTAAAACATGGAAATACCTCTACAGTCATCTGTATAAACTTGGAAATATCTACAATGCCATCTGTATACACATGGAAATATCTACACAGCCATCTGTATAAACATGTAAATATCTACACTGCTATCTCTATAAACATGGAAATATCTACACCGCCATCTCTATAAACAGGAAAATATCTACACTGCCATCTCCATAAACATGGAAATAACTACTCCGCCATCTGTATAAACATGGAAACATCTACACCGCCATCTGTGTGAATAAGGAAATATCTACAATGCCATCTGTATAAAGATATAAATATCTGCACCGCAAGCTGTATAAACATGGAAATATCTACATTGCTATCTGTATAAACGTGGAAATACCAACACATCTATCGGTATAAACATGGATATATCTAAAACGCCATCTATATAAACATGGAAATATCTACACTGCTATCTCTATAAACATGGAAATATCTACACCGCTATCTCTATAAACATGGAAATATCTACACCGCGATCTGTATAAACATGGAAATATCTACACAGCGATCTGTATAAACATGGAAATGTCTACACCGCGATCTGTATAAACATGGAAATATCTTCATCACGATCTGTATAAACATGGAAATATCTACACCGCTATCTGTATAAACATGGTAATATCTACACCACCATCTATATAAACATGGAAATATCTACACCACCATCTGCATAAACATGGAAATATCTACAATGCCAACTGTAGAAAGGTGGAAATATCTACACCACAATCTGTGTAAACGTGGAAATATCTACACCGATATCTGTAAAAACATGGAAATATCTACACCGCTATCTGTATAAACATGGAAATATCTACACCGCAATCTGTATAAACATGGAAATATCTACAGCGCCATCTCTATAAACATTGAAATATCTACTCTGCCATCTGTAAAACATGGAAATATCTACACAGTCATCTGAACAAACATGGAAATATCTACACCACCATCTGTATAAACATGGAAATACCTACAATACCATCTGTATACACATGGAAATATCTACACAGACAACTCTATAAGTATGGAAATATCTACACCACCATCTGTATAAACACGGAAATATCTACACTGCCATCTGTAGAAAGATGGAAATATCTACACCGCTATCTCTATAAATATGGAAATATCTACACCGCCATCTCTATAAACATGAAAATATCTACACTGCCATCTCCATAAAGATGGAAGTATCTACTCCGCCATGTGTATAAACACGGAAATATCTACACCACCATCTGTGAAAACATGGAAATATCTACACCGCTATCTGTATAAACATGGAAATATCTACACCGACATCTTCATGCCCATGGAAATATCTACGCTGCCATTTGTATAAACATGGAAATATCTACATGGCCATCTGTGTATAGATGGAAATATCAACAGGGCCATCTCTAAAAACATGGAAATATCTACACCGCTATCTCTATAAACATGGAAATATCTGCACAGCCATCTGTAAAACATGGAAATACCTCTATAGTCATCTGTATAAACAAGGAAATATCTACAATGCCATCTGTATACACATGGAAATATCTACACAGTCGTCTGTATAAACATGTAAATATCTACACTGCTATCTCTATAAACATGGAAATATCTACACCGCCATCTCTATAAACATGAAAATATCTACACTGCCATCTCCATAAACATGGAAATAACTACTCCGCCATCTGTATAAACATGGAAACATCTACACCGCCATCTGTGTGAACAAGGAAATATCTACAATGCCATCTGTATAAAGATATAAATATCTGCACCGCGAGCTGTATAAACATGGAAATATCTACATCGCTATCTGTATAAACGTGGAAATACCAACACATCTATCGGTATAAACATGGAAATATCTACAACGCCAGCTATATAAACATGGAAATATCTACACCGCTATGTCTATAAACATGGAAATACCTACACCGCTATCTCTATAAACATGGAAATATCTACACCGCTATCTGTATAAACATGGAAATATCTACACCGCTATCTGTATAAACATGGAAATATCTACACCGCGATCTGTATAAACATGGAAATATCTACAACGCGATCTGTATAAACATGGAAATATCTTCACCACGATCTGTATAAACATTGAAATATCTACTCCGCTATCTGTATAAACATGGTAATATCTACACCAAGATCTATATAAACTTGGAAATATCTACACCGCCATCTGCATAAACATGGAAATATCTACAATGCCATCTGTAGAAAGATGGAAATATCTACACTGCAATCTGTGTAAACATGGAAATATCTACACCGATATCTGAAAAACATGGAAATATGTACACCGCGATCTGTATAAACATGGAAATATCTACAGCGCCATCTCTATAAACATTGAAATATCTACCCTGCCATCTGTAAAAACATGGAAATATCTACACAGTCATCTGAATAAACATGGAAATATCTACACCACCATCTTTATAAACATGGAAATACCTACAATACCATCTGTATACACATTGATATATATACACAGACATCTGTATAAGTATGGAAATATCTACCCCGCCACCTGTATAAACATGGAAATATCTACACTGCCATCTGTAGAAAGATGGAAATATCTACACCGCTATCTCTATAAATATGGAAATATCTACACCGCCCTCTCTATAAACATGAAAATATCTACACTGCCATCTCCTTAAAGATGGAAGTATCTACTCCGCCATGTGTGTAAACACGGAAATATCTACACCACCATCTGTGAAAACATGGAAATATCTACACCGCTATCTGTATAAACATGGAAATATCTACACCGCCATCTGCATGTACATGGAAATATCTACGCTGCCATCTGTATAAACATGGAAATATCTACATGGCCATCTGTGTATAGATGGAAATATCAACAGCGCCATCTCTAAAAACATGGAAATATCTACACCGCTAGCCCTATAAACATGGAAATATCTGCACAGCCATCTGTAAAACATGGAAATACCTCTATAGTCATCTGTATAAACAAGGAAATATCTACAATGCCATCTGTATACACCTGGAAATATCTACACAGCCGTCTGTATAAACATGTAAATATCTACACTGCTATCTCTATAAACATGAAAATATCTACACCGCCATCTGCATGTCCATGGAAATATCTACGCTGCCATCTGTATAAACATGGAAATATCTACACGGCCATCTGTGTATAGATGGAAATATCAACATCGCCATCTTTACAAACATGGAAATATCTACACCGCTATCGCTATAAACATGGAAATATCTGCACAGCCATCTGTAAAACATGGAAATACCTCTATAGTCATCTGTATAAACATGGAAATATCTACAATGCCATCTGTATACACATGGAAATATCTACACAGCCATCTGTATAAACATGTAAATATCTACACTGCTATCTCTATAAACATGGAAATATCTACACCGCCATCTCTATAAACATGAAAATATCTACACTGCCATCTCCATAAACATGGAACTAACTACTCCGCCATCTGTATAAACATGGAAACAACTACACCGCCATCTGTGTGAATAAGGAAATATCTACAATGCCATCTGTATAAAGATATATATATCTGCACCGCGAGCTGTATAAACATACAAATATCTACATCGCTATCTGTATAAACGTTGAAATACCAACACATCTATCGGTATAAACATGGAAATATCTACAACGCCATGTATATAAAGATGGAAATATCTACACTGCTATGTCTATAAACATGGAAATACCTACACCGCTATCTCTATAAACATGGAAATCTCTACAACGCTATCTGTATAAACATGGAAATATCTACACCGCGATCTCTATAAACATGGAAATATCTACACCGCCATCTGCATAAACATGGAAATATCTACAATGCCATCTGTAGAAAGATGGAAATATCTACACCGCAATCTGTGTAAACATGGAAATATCTACACCGTTATCTGAAAAAACATGGAAATATCTACACCGCTATCTCTATAAACATGGAAATATCTACACTGCGATATGTATAAACATGGAAATATCTACAGCGCCATCTCTATAAACATTGAAATATCTACACTGCCATCTGTAAAAACATGGAAATATCTACACAGTCATCTGAATAAACATGGAAATATCTACACCACCATCTGTATAAACATGGAAATACCTACAATACCGTCTGTATACACATGGAAATATCTACACAGACATCTGTATAAGTATGGAAATATTTACACCGCCATCTGTATAAACATGGAAATATCTACACTGCCATCTGTAGAAAGATGGAATTATCTACACCGCCATTTCTATAAATATGGAAATATCTACACCGCCATCTCTATAAACATGAAAATATCTACACTGCCATCTCCATGAAGATGGAAGTATCTTCTCCGCCATGTGTATAATTCGGAAATATCTACACCACCATCTGTGAAAACATGGAAATATCTACACCGCTATCTGTATAAACATGGAAATATCTACACCGCCATCTGCATGTCCATGGAAATATCTACACAGTTATCTGTAAAAACATGGAAATATCTACACCGCTATCTGTATAAACATGGAAATATCTACACTGCGATCTGTATAAACATGGAAACATCTACACCGCCATCTGTGTGAATAAGGAAATATCTACAATGCCACCTGTATAAAGATATAAGTATCTGCACCGCGAGCTGTATAAACATGGAAATATCTACATCGCTATCTGTATAAACGTGGAAATACCAACAAATCTATCGGTATAAACATAGCAATATCTACAACGCCATCTATATAAACATGGAAATATCTACACCGCTATGTCTATAAACATGGAAATACCCACACCGCTATCTCTATAAACATGGAAATATCTACACCGCTATCTGTATAAACATGGAAATATCTACACCGCCATCTGCATAAACATGGAAATATCTACAATGCCATCTGTAGAAAGATGGAAATATCTACACCACAATCTGTGTAAACATGGAAATATCTACACCGTTATCTGTAAAAACATGGAAATATCTACACCGCTATCTGTATAAACACGGAAATATCTACACCGCGATCTGTATAAACATGGAAATATCTACAGCGCCATCTCTATAAACATTGAAATATCTACACTGCCATCTGTAAAAATATGGAAATATCTACACAGTCATCAGAATAACCATGGAAATATCTACACCACCATCTGTATAAACATGGAAATACCTACAATACCATCTGTATACACATGGAAATATCTACACAGACATCTGTATAAGTATGGAAATATCTACACCGCTATCTGTATAAACATGGAAATATCTACACCGCCATCTGCATGTCCATGGAAATATCTACGCTGCCATCTGTATAAACGTGGAAATATCTACATGGCCATCTGTGTATAGGTGGAAATATCAACAACGCCATCTCTACAAACATGGAAATATCTACACCGCTATCCCTATAAACATGGAAATATCTGCACAGCCATCTGTAAAACATGGAAATAACTGTACAGTCATCTGTATAAACATGGAAATATCTACAATGCCATCTGTGTACACATGGAAATATCTACACAGCCATCTGTATAAACATGTAAATATCTACAATGCTATCTCTATAAACATGGAAATATCTACTCCGCCATCTCTATAAACATGAAAATATCTACACTGCCATCTCCTTAAACATGGAACTAACTACTCCGCTATCTGTATAAACATGGAAACATCTGCACCGCCATCTGTGTGAATAAGGAAATATCTACAATGCCATCTGTATAAAGATATAAATATCTGCTCCGCGAGCTGTATAAACATGGAAATATCTACATCGCTATCTGTATACACGTGGAACTACCAACACATCTATCGGTATAAACATGGAAAAATCTACAACGCCATCTATATAAACATGGAAATATCTACACCGCTATGTCTATAAACATGGAAATACCTACACCGCTATCTCTATAAACATGGAAATATCTACACCGCTATCTGTATAAACATGGAAATATCTACACCGCTATCTGTATAAACATGGAAATATCTATCCCGCGATCTGTATAAACATGGAAATATCTACACCGCCATCTGTATAAACATGGAAATATCTTCACCACGATCTGTATAAACATGGAAATATCTACACCGCTATCTGTATAAACATGGTAATATCTACACCACCATCTATTTAAACATGGAAATATGTACACCGCCATCTGCATAAACATGGAAATATCTACAATGCCATCTGTACAAAGATGGAAATATCTACACCGCAATCTGTGTAAACATGGAAATATCTACACCGATATCTGTAAAAACATGGAAATATCTACACCGCGATCTGTATAAACATGGAAATATCTCCTGCGCCATCTCTATAAACATTGAAATATCTACACTGCCATCTGTAAAAACATGGAAATATCTACACAGTCATCTGAATAAACATGGAAATATCTACACCACCATCTGTATAAACATGGAAATACCTACAATACCATCTGTATACACATGGATATATATACACAGACATCTGTGTAAGTATGGAAATATCTACACAGCCATCTGTATAAACATGGAAATATCTACACTGCCATCTGTAGAAAGATGGAAATATCTACACCGCTATCTGTATAAATATGGAAATATCTCCACCGCCATCTCTATAAACATGAAAATATCTACACTGCCATCTCCATAAAGATGGAAGTATCTACTCCACCATGTGTATAAACACGGAAATATCTACACCACCATCTGTGAAAACATGGAAATATCTACACTGCTATCTGTATAAACATGGAAATATCTACACCGCCATCTGCATGTCCGTGGAAATATCTACGCTGCCATCTGTATAAACATGGAAATATCTACACGGCCATCTGTGTATAGATGGAAATATCAACAACGCCATCTGTACAAACATGGAAATATCTACACCGCTATCTCTATAAACATGGAAATATCTGCACAGCCATCTGTAAAACATTGAAATACCTCTACAGTCATCTGTATAAACATGGAAATATCTACAATGTCATCTGTATACATATGGAAATAACTACACAGCCATCTGTATAAACATGTAAATATCTACACTGCTATCTCTATAAACATGGAAATATCTACACCGCCATCTCTATAAACATGAAAATATCTACAATGCCATCTCCATAAACATGGAACTAACTACTCCGCCATCTGTATAAACATGGAAACATCTACACCGCCATCTGTGTGAATAAGGAAATATCTACAATGCCATCTGTATAAAGATATATATATCTGCACCGCGAGCTGTATAAACATGGAAATATCTACATCGCTATCTGTATAAACGTTGAAATACCAACACATCTATCGGTATAAACATGGAAACATCTACAACGTCATGTATATAAAGATGGAAATATCTACACTGCTATGTCTATAAACATGGAAATACCTACACCGCTATCTCTATAAACATGGAAATCTCTACACCGCTATCTGTATAAACATGGAAATATCTACAACGCTATCTGTATAAACATGGAAATATCTACACCGCGATCTGTATAAACATGGAAATATCTACACCGCGATCTGTATAAACATGGAAATATCTACACCGCGATCTGTATAAACATGGAAATATCTACACCGCTATCTGTATAAACATGGTAATATCTACACCACCATGTATATAAACATGGAAGTATCTACACCGCCATCTGCATAAACACGGAAATATCTACAATGCCATCTGTAGAAAGATGGAAATATCTACACCGCAATCTGTGTAAACATGGAAATATCTACACCGTTATCTGAAAAAACATGGAAATTTCTACACCGCTATCTCTATAAACATGGAAATATCTACACTGCGATCTGTATAAACATGGAAATATCTACAGCGCCATCTCTATAAACATTGAAATATCTACACTGCCATCTGTAAAAACATGGAAATATCTACACAGTCATCTGAATAAACATGGAAATATCTACACCACCATCTGTATAAACATGGAAATACCTACAATACCGTCTGTATACACATGGAAATATCTACACAGACATCTGTATAAGTATGGAAATATCTACACCGCCATCTGTATAAATATGGAAATATCTACACTGCCATCTGTAGAAAGATGGAATTATCTACACCGCTATCTCTGTAAATATGGAAATATCTACACCGCCATCTCTATAAACATGAAAATATCTACACTGCCATCTCCATAAAGATGGAAGTATCTACTCCGCCATGTGTATAATTCGGAAATATCTACACCACCATCTGTGAAAACATGGAAATATCTACACCGCTATCTGTATAAACATGGAAATATCTACACCGCCATCTGCATGTCCATGGAAATATCTACACCGTTATCTGTAAAAACATGGAAATATCTACACCGCTATCTGTATAAACATGGAAATAACTACACTGCGATCTGTATAAACATGGAAACATCTACACCGCCATCTGTGTGAATGAGGAAATATCTACAATGCCATCTGTATAAAGATATAAGTATCTGCACTGCGAGCTGTATAAACATGGAAATATCTACATCGCTATCTGTATAAACGTGGAAATACCAACACATCTATCGGTATAAACATGGCAATATCTACAACGCCATCTATATAAACATGGAAATATCTACACCGCTATGTCTATAAACATGGAAATACCCACACCGCTATCTCTATAAACATGGAAATATCTACACCGCTATCTGTATAAACATGGAAATATCTACACCGCCATCTGCATAAACATGGAAATATCTACAATGCCATCTGTAGAAAGATGGAAATATCTACACCGCAATCTGTGTAAACATGGAAATATCTACACCGTTATCTGTAAAAACACGGAAATATCTACACCGCTATCTGTATAAACATGGAAATATCTACACCGCGATCTGTATAAACATGGAAATATCTACAGCGCCATCTCTATAAACATTGAAATATCTACACTGCCATCTGTAAAAACATGGAAATATCTACACAGTCATCTGAATAACCATGGAAATATCTACACCACCATCTGTATAAACATGGAAATACCTAAATACCATCTGTATACACATGGAAATATCTACACAGACATCTGTATAAGTATGGAAATATCTACACCGCCATCTGTATAAACATGGAAATATCTACACTGCCATCTGTAGAAAGATGGAATTATCTACACCGCCATCTCTATAAATATGGAAATATCTACACCGCCATCTCTATAAACATGAAAATATCTACACTGCCATCTCCATAAATATGGAAGTATCTACACCGCCATGTGTATAAATACGGAAATATCTACACCACCATTTGTGAAAACATGGAAATATCTACACCGCTATCTGTATAAACATGGAAATATCTACACCGCCATCTGCATGTACATGGAAATATCTTCGCTGCCATCTGTATAAACATGGAAATATCTACATGGTCATCTGTGTGAATATGGAAATATCTACAATGCCATCTGTATAAAGATATAAATATCTGCTCCGCGAGCTGTATAAACATGGAAATATCTACATCGCTATCTGTATAAACGTGGAAATACCAACACATCTATCGGTATAAACATGGAAATATCTGCAATGCCATCTATTTAAACATGGAAATATCTACACCGCTATCTGTATAAACATGGAAATATCTACACCGCGATCTGTATAAACATGGAAATATCTACAACGCGATCTATATAAACATGGAAATATCTTCACCGCGATCTGTATAAACATGGAAATATCTACACCGCTATCTGTAAAAACATGGTAATATCTACACCACCATCTATATAAACATGGAAATATCTACAACGCCATCTGCATAAACATGGAAATATCTACAACGCCATCTGTAGAAAGATGGAAATATCTACACCGCAATCTGTGTAAACATGGAAATATCTACACCGATATCTGTAAATACATGGAAATATCTACACCGCGATCTGTATAAACATGGAAATATCTACAGCGCCATCTCTATAAACATAGAAATATCTACACTGCCATCTGTAAAAACATGGAAATATCTACACAGTCATCTGAAAAAACATGGAAATATCTACACCACCATCTGTATAAACATGGAAATACCTACAATACCATCTGTATTCACATGGATATATATATACACAGACATCTGTATAAGTATGGAAATATCTACACCGCCATCTGTATAAACATGGAAATATCTACACTGCCATCTGTAGAAAGATGGAAATATCTACACCGCTATCTCTATAAATATGGAAATATCTACACCGCCAACTCTATAAACATGAAAATATCTACACTGCCATCTCCATAAAGATGGAAATATCTACTCCGCCATGTGTATAAACACGGAAACATCTACACCACCATCTGTGAAAACATGGAAATATCTACACCACTATCTGTATAAACATGGAAATATCTACACCGCCATCTGCATGTCCATGGAAATATCTACGCTGCCATCTGCATAAACATGGAAATATCTACACGGCCATCTGTGTATAGATGGAAATATCAACAACGCCATCTCTACAAACATGGAAATATCTACACCGCTATCTCTATAAACATGGAAATATCTGCAGAGCCATCGGTAAAACATGGAAATACCTCTACAGTCATCTGTATAAACATGGAAATAACTACAATGCCATCTGTATACACATGGAAATATCTACACAGCCATCTGTATAAACATGTAAATATCTACACTGCTATCTCTATAAACATGGAAATATCTACACTGCCATCTCTATAAACCTGAAAATATCTACACTGCCATCTCCATAAACATGGAAATATCTACAATGCCATATGTAGAAAGATGGAAATATCTACACTGCAATCTGTGTAAACATGGAAATATCTACACCGATATCTGTAAAAACATGGAAATACCTACGCCGTGATCTGTATAAACATGGAAGTATCTACAGCGCCATCTCTATAAACATTGAAATATCTACACTGCCATCTGTAAAACCATGGAAATATCTACACAGTCATCTGAATAAACATGGAAATATCTACACCACCATCTGTATAAACATGTAAATACCTACAATACCATCTCTATACACATGGATATATCTGCACAGACATCTGTATAAGTATGGAAATATCTACACCGCCATCTGTATAAACATGGAAATATCTACACTGCCATCTGTAGAAAGATGGAA
The DNA here is from genome assembly GCF_029289425.2 of Pan paniscus. Taxonomy (NCBI): domain Eukaryota; kingdom Metazoa; phylum Chordata; class Mammalia; order Primates; family Hominidae; genus Pan; species Pan paniscus. Next base: position 6,323,578 of record NC_073256.2, read on the forward strand.
ATATCTACACCGCTATCTCTATAAATATGGAAATATCTACACCGCCATCTCTATAAACATGAAAATATCTACACTGCCATCTCCATAAAGATGGAAGTAACTACGCCGCCATCTGTATAAACACGGAAATATCTACACCACCATCTGTGAAAACATGGAAATAACTACACCGCTATCTGTATAAACATGGAAATATCTACACCGCCATCTGCATGTCCATGGAAATATCTACGCTGCCATCTGTATAAACATGGAAATATCTACACGGCCATCTGTGTATAGATGGAAATATCAACAACGCCATCTGTACAAACATGGAAATATCTCCACCGCTATCTCTATAAACATGGAAATATCTGCACAGCCATCTGTAAAACATGGAAATACCTCTACAGTCATCTGTATAAACATGGAAATATCTACAATGCCATCTGTATACACATGGAAATATCTACACAGCCATCTGTATAAACATGTAAATATCTACACTGCTATCTCTATAAACATGTAAATATCTACACCGCCATCTCTATAAACATGAAAATATCTACACTGCCATCTCCATAAACATGGAACTAACTACTCCGCCATCTGTATAAACATGGAAACATCTACACCGCCATCTGTGTGAATAAGGAAATATCTACAATGCCATCAGTATAAAGATATAAATATCTGCACCGCGAGCAGTATAAACATGGAAATATCTACATCGCTATCTGTATAAACGTGGAAATACCAACACATCTATCGGTATAAACATGGAAATATCTACAACGCCATCTATATAAACATGGAAATATCTACACGGCTATGTCTATAAACATGGAAATACCTACACCGCTATCTCTATAAACATGGAAATATCTACACCGCTATCTGTATAAACATGGAAATATCTACACCGCTATCTGTATAAACATGGAAATATCTACACAGCTATCTGTATAAACATGGAAATATCTACACCGCGATCTGTATAAACATGGAAATATCTACACCGCTATCTGTATAAACATGGTAATATCTACACCACCATCTATATAAACATGGAAATATCTACACCGCCATGTGCATAAACATGGAAATATCTACAATGCCATATGTAGAAAGATGGAAATATCTACACCGCAATCTGTGTAAACATGGAAATATCTACACCGATATCTGTAAAAACATGGAAATATCTACACCGCTATCTGTATAAACATGGAAATATCTACACCGCAATCTGTATAAACATGGAAATATCTACAGCGCCATCTCTATAAACATTGAAATATCTACACTGCCATCTGTAAAACATGGAAATATCTACACAGTCATCTGAATAAACATGGAAATATCTACACCACCATCTGTATAAACATGGAAATACCTACAATACCATCTGTATACACATGGAAATATCTACACAGACAACTCTATAAGTATGGAAATATCTACACCGCCATCTGTATAAACATGGAAATATCTACACTGCCATCTGTAGAAAGATGGAATTATCTACACTGCTATCTCTATAAATATGGAAATATCTACACCGCCATCTCTATAAACGTGAAAATATCTACACTGCCATCTCCATAAAGATGGAAATATCTACTCTGCCATGTGTATAAACACGGAAATATCCACACCACCATCTGTGAAAACATGGAAATATCTGCACCGCTATCTGTATAAACATGGAAATATCTACACCGCCATCTGCATGTCCATGGAAATACCTACGCTGCCATCTGTATAAACATGGAAATATCTACACGGCCATCTGTGTATAGATGGAAATATCAACAACGCCATCTGTACAAACATGGAAATATCTACACCGCTATCTCTATAAACATGGAAATATCTGCACAGCCATCGGTAAAACATGGAAATACCTCTTCAGTCATCTGTATAAACATGGAAATATCTACAATGCCATCTGTATACACATGGAAATATCTACACAGCCCTCTGTATAAACATGTAAATATCTACACTGCTATCTCTATAAACATGGAAATATCTACACCGCCATCTCTATAAACATGAAAATATCTACACTGCCATCTCCATAAACATGGAACTAACTACTCCGCCATCTGTATAAACATGGAAACATCTACACCGCCATCTGTGTGAATAAGGAAATATCTACAATGCCATCTGTATAAAGATATAAATATCTGCACCGCGAGCTGTATAAACATGTAAATATCTACACTGCTATCTCTATAAACATGGAAATATCTACACCGTCATCTATATAAACATGAAAATATCTACACTGCCATCTCCATAAAGATGGAAGTAACTACGCCGCCATCTGTATAAACACGGAAATATCTACACCACCATCTGTGAAAACATGGAAATATCTACACCGCTATCTGTATAAACATGGAAATATCTACACCGCCATCTGCATGTCCATGGAAATATCTACGCTGCCATCTGTATAAACATGGAAATATCTACACGGCCATCTGTGTATAGATGGAAATATCAACAACGCCATCTGTACAAACATGGAAATATCTACACCGCTATCTCTATAAACATGGAAATATCTGCACAGCCATCTATAAAACATGGAAATACCTCTACAGTCATCTGTATAAACATGGAAATATCTACAATGCCATCTGTATACACATGGAAATATCTACACAGCCATCTGTATAAACATGTAAATATCTACACTGCTATCTCTATAAACATGTAAATATCTACACCGCCATCTCTATAAACATGAAAATATCTACACTGCCATCTCCATAAACATGGAACTAACTACTCCGCCATCTGTATAAACATGGAAACATCTACACCGCCATCTGTGTGAATAAGGAAATATCTACAATGCCATCAGTATAAAGATATAAATATCTGCACCGCGAGCTGTATAAACATGGAAATATCTACATCGCTATCTGTATAAACGTGGAAATACCAACACATCTATCGGTATAAACATGGAAATATCTACAACGCCATCTATATAAACATGGAAATATCTACACCGCTATGTCTATAAACATGGAAATACCTACACCGCTATCTCTATAATCATGGAAATATCTACACCGCTATCTGTATAAACATGGAAATATCTACACCGCTATCTGTATAAACATGGAACTATCTACACAGCGATCTGTAAAAACATGGAAATATCTACACCGCAATCTGTATAAACATGGAAATATCTTCACCACGATCTGTATAAACATGGAAATATCTACACCGCTATCTGTATAAACATGGTAATATCTACACCACCATCTATATAAACATGGAAATATCTACACCGCCATGTGCATAAACATGGAAATATCTACAATGCCATCTGTAGAAAGATGGAAATATCTACACCGCAATCGGTGTAAACATGGAAATATCTACACCGATATCTGTAAAAACATGGAAATATCTACACCGCTATCTGTATAAACATGGAAATATCTACACCGCAATCTGTATAAACATGGAAATATCTACAGCGCCATCTCTATAAACATTGAAATATCTCCACTGCCATCTGTAAAACATGGAAATACCTCTATAGTCATCTGTATAAACATGGAAATATCTACAATGCCATCTGTATACACATGGAAATATCTACACAGCCATCTGTATAAACATGTAAATATCTACACTGCTATCTCTATAAACATGGAAATATCTACACCGCCATCTCTATAAACATGAAAATATCTACACTGCCATCTCCATAAACATGGAACTAACTACTCCGCCATCTGTATAAACATGGAAACAACTACACCGCCATCTGTGTGAATAAGGAAATATCTACAATGCCATCTGTATAAAGATATATATATCTGCACCGCGAGCTGTATAAACATACAAATATCTACATCGCTATCTGTATAAACGTTGAAATACCAACACATCTATCGCTATAAACATGGAAATATCTACAACGCCATGTATATAAAGATGGAAATATCTACACTGCTATGTCTATAAACATGGAAATACCTACACCGCTATCTCTATAAACATGGAAATCTCTACAACGCTATCTGTATAAACATGGAAATATCTACACCGCGATCTCTATAAACATGGAAATATCTACACCGCCATCTGCATAAACATGGAAATATCTACAATGCCATCTGTAGAAAGATGGAAATATCTACACCGCAATCTGTGTAAACATGGAAATATCTACACCGTTATCTGAAAAAACATGGAAATATCTACACCGCTATCTCTATAAACATGGAAATATCTACACTGCGATATGTATAAACATGGAAATATCTACAGCGCCATCTCTATAAACATTGAAATATCTACACTGCCATCTGTAAAAACATGGAAATATCTACACAGTCATCTGAATAAACATGGAAATATCTACACCACCATCTGTATAAACATGGAAATACCTACAATACCGTCTGTATACACATGGAAATATCTACACAGACATCTGTATAAGTATGGAAATATTTACACCGCCATCTGTATAAACATGGAAATATCTACACTGCCATCTGTAGAAAGATGGAATTATCTACACCGCCATTTCTATAAATATGGAAATATCTACACCGCCATCTCTATAAACATGAAAATATCTACACTGCCATCTCCATGAAGATGGAAGTATCTTCTCCGCCATGTGTATAATTCGGAAATATCTACACCACCATCTGTGAAAACATGGAAATATCTACACCGCTATCTGTATAAACATGGAAATATCTACACCGCCATCTGCATGTCCATGGAAATATCTACACAGTTATCTGTAAAAACATGGAAATATCTACACCGCTATCTGTATAAACATGGAAATATCTACACTGTGATCTGTATAAACATGGAAACATCTACACCGCCATCTGTGTGAATAAGGAAATATCTACAATGCCACCTGTATAAAGATATAAGTATCTGCACCGCGAGCTGTATAAACATGGAAATATCTACATCGCTATCTGTATAAACGTGGAAATACCAACAAATCTATCGGTATAAACATAGCAATATCTACAACGCCATCTATATAAACATGGAAATATCTACACCGCTATGTCTATAAACATGGAAATACCCACACCGCTATCTCTATAAACATGGAAATATCTACCCCGCTATCTGTATAAACATGGAAATATCTACACCGCCATCTGCATAAACATGGAAATATCTACAATGCCATCTGTAGAAAGATGGAAATATCTACACCACAATCTGTGTAAACATGGAAATATCTACACCGTTATCTGTAAAAACATGGAAATATCTACACCGCTATCTGTATAAACACGGAAATATCTACACCGCGATCTGTATAAACATGGAAATATCTACAGCGCCATCTCTATAAACATTGAAATATCTACACTGCCATCTGTAAAAATATGGAAATATCTACACAGTCATCAGAATAACCATGGAAATATCTACACCACCATCTGTATAAACATGGAAATACCTACAATACCATCTGTATACACATGGAAATATCTACACAGACATCTGTATAAGTATGGAAATATCTACACCGCTATCTGTATAAACATGGAAATATCTACACCGCCATCTGCATGTCCATGGAAATATCTACGCTGCCATCTGTATAAACGTGGAAATATCTACATGGCCATCTGTGTATAGGTGGAAATATCAACAACGCCATCTCTACAAACATGGAAATATCTACACCGCTATCCCTATAAACATGGAAATATCTGCACAGCCATCTGTAAAACATGGAAATAACTGTACAGTCATCTGTATAAACATGGAAATATCTACAATGCCATCTGTGTACACATGGAAATATCTACACAGCCATCTGTATAAACATGTAAATATCTACAATGCTATCTCTATAAACATGGAAATATCTACTCCGCCATCTCTATAAACATGAAAATATCTACACTGCCATCTCCTTAAACATGGAACTAACTACTCCGCCATCTGTATAAACATGGAAACATCTGCACCGCCATCTGTGTGAATAAGGAAATATCTACAATGCCATCTGTATAAAGATATAAATATCTGCTCCGCGAGCTGTATAAACATGGAAATATCTACATCGCTATCTGTATAAACGTGGAACTACCAACACATCTATCGGTATAAACATGGAAAAATCTACAACGCCATCTATATAAACATGGAAATATCTACACCGCTATGTCTATAAACATGGAAATACCTACACCGCTATCTCTATAAACATGGAAATATCTACACCGCTATCTGTATAAACATGGAAATATCTACACCGCTATCTGTATAAACATGGAAATATCTATCCCGCGATCTGTATAAACATGGAAATATCTACACCGCCATCTGTATAAACATGGAAATATCTTCACCACGATCTGTATAAACATGGAAATATCTACACCGCTATCTGTATAAACATGGTAATATCTACACCACCATCTATTTAAACATGGAAATATGTACACCGCCATCTGCATAAACATGGAAATATCTACAATGCCATCTGTACAAACATGGAAATATCTACACCGCAATCTGTGTAAACATGGAAATATCTACACCGATATCTGTAAAAACATGGAAATATCTACACCGCGATCTGTATAAACATGGAAATATCTCCTGCGCCATCTCTATAAACATTGAAATATCTACACTGCCATCTGTAAAAACATGGAAATATCTACACAGTCATCTGAATAAACATGGAAATATCTACACCACCATCTGTATAAACATGGAAATACCTACAATACCATCTGTATACACATGGATATATATACACAGACATCTGTGTAAGTATGGAAATATCTACACAGCCATCTGTATAAACATGGAAATATCTACACTGCCATCTGTAGAAAGATGGAAATATCTACACCGCTATCTGTATAAATATGGAAATATCTCCACCGCCATCTCTATAAACATGAAAATATCTACACTGCCATCTCCATAAAGATGGAAGTATCTACTCCACCATGTGTATAAACACGGAAATATCTACACCACCATCTGTGAAAACATGGAAATATCTACACTGCTATCTGTATAAACATGGAAATATCTACACCGCCATCTGCATGTCCGTGGAAATATCTACGCTGCCATCTGTATAAACATGGAAATATCTACACGGCCATCTGTGTATAGATGGAAATATCAACAACGCCATCTGTACAAACATGGAAATATCTACACCGCTATCTCTATAAACATGGAAATATCTGCACAGCCATCTGTAAAACATTGAAATACCTCTACAGTCATCTGTATAAACATGGAAATATCTACAATGTCATCTGTATACATATGGAAATAACTACACAGCCATCTGTATAAACATGTAAATATCTACACTGCTATCTCTATAAACATGGAAATATCTACACCGCCATCTCTATAAACATGAAAATATCTACAATGCCATCTCCATAAACATGGAACTAACTACTCCGCCATCTGTATAAACATGGAAACATCTACACCGCCATCTGTGTGAATAAGGAAATATCTACAATGCCATCTGTATAAAGATATATATATCTGCACCGCGAGCTGTATAAACATGGAAATATCTACATCGCTATCTGTATAAACGTTGAAATACCAACACATCTATCGGTATAAACATGGAAACATCTACAACGCCATGTATATAAAGATGGAAATATCTACACTGCTATGTCTATAAACATGGAAATACCTACACCGCTATCTCTATAAACATGGAAATCTCTACACCGCTATCTGTATAAACATGGAAATATCTACAACGCTATCTGTATAAACATGGAAATATCTACACCGCGATCTGTATAAACATGGAAATATCTACACCGCGATCTGTATAAACATGGAAATATCTACACCGCGATCTGTATAAACATGGAAATATCTACACCGCTATCTGTATAAACATGGTAATATCTACACCACCATGTATATAAACATGGAAGTATCTACACCGCCATCTGCATAAACACGGAAATATCTACAATGCCATCTGTAGAAAGATGGAAATATCTACACCGCAATCTGTGTAAACATGGAAATATCTACACCGTTATCTGAAAAAACATGGAAATTTCTACACCGCTATCTCTATAAACATGGAAATATCTACACTGCGATCTGTATAAACATGGAAATATCTACAGCGCCATCTCTATAAACATTGAAATATCTACACTGCCATCTGTAAAAACATGGAAATATCTACACAGTCATCTGAATAAACATGGAAATATCTACACCACCATCTGTATAAACATGGAAATACCTACAATACCGTCTGTATACACATGGAAATATCTACACAGACATCTGTATAAGTATGGAAATATCTACACCGCCATCTGTATAAACATGGAAATATCTACACTGCCATCTGTAGAAAGATGGAATTATCTACACCGCTATCTCTGTAAATATGGAAATATCTACACCGCCATCTCTATAAACATGAAAATATCTACACTGCCATCTCCATAAAGATGGAAGTATCTACTCCGCCATGTGTATAATTCGGAAATATCTACACCACCATCTGTGAAAACATGGAAATATCTACACCGCTATCTGTATAAACATGGAAATATCTACACCGCCATCTGCATGTCCATGGAAATATCTACACCGTTATCTGTAAAAACATGGAAATATCTACACCGCTATCTGTATAAACATGGAAATAACTACACTGCGATCTGTATAAACATGGAAACATCTACACCGCCATCTGTGTGAATAAGGAAATATCTACAATGACATCTGTATAAAGATATAAGTATCTGCACTGCGAGCTGTATAAACATGGAAATATCTACATCGCTATCTGTATAAACGTGGAAATACCAACACATCTATCGGTATAAACATGGCAATATCTACAACGCCATCTATATAAACATGGAAATATCTACACCGCTATGTCTATAAACATGGAAATACCCACACCGCTATCTCTATAAACATGGAAATATCTACACCGCTATCTGTATAAACATGGAAATATCTACACCGCCATCTGCATAAACATGGAAATATCTACAATGCCATCTGTAGAAAGATGGAAATATCTACACCGCAATCTGTGTAAACATGGAAATATCTACACCGTTATCTGTAAAAACACGGAAATATCTACACCGCTATCTGTATAAACATGGAAATATCTACACCGCGATCTGTATAAACATGGAAATATCTACAGCGCCATCTCTATAAACATTGAAATATCTACACTGCCATCTGTAAAAACATGGAAATATCTACACAGTCATCTGAATAACCATGGAAATATCTACACCACCATCTGTATAAACATGGAAATACCTAAATACCATCTGTATACACATGGAAATATCTACACAGACATCTGTATAAGTATGGAAATATCTACACCGCCATCTGTATAAACATGGAAATATCTACACTGCCATCTGTAGAAAGATGGAATTATCTACACCGCCATCTCTATAAATATGGAAATATCTACACCGCCATCTCTATAAACATGAAAATATCTACACTGCCATCTCCATAAATATGGAAGTATCTACACCGCCATGTGTATAAATACGGAAATATCTACACCACCATTTGTGAAAACATGGAAATATCTACACCGCTATCTGTATAAACATGGAAATATCTACACCGCCATCTGCATGTACATGGAAATATCTTCGCTGCCATCTGTATAAACATGGAAATATCTACATGGTCATCTGTGTGAATATGGAAATATCTACAATGCCATCTGTATAAAGATATAAATATCTGCTCCGCGAGCTGTATAAACATGGAAATATCTACATCGCTATCTGTATAAACGTGGAAATACCAACACATCTATCGGTATAAACATGGAAATATCTGCAATGCCATCTATTTAAACATGGAAATATCTACACCGCTATCTGTATAAACATGGAAATATCTACACCGCGATCTGTATAAACATGGAAATATCTACAACGCGATCTGTATAAACATGGAAATATCTTCACCGCGATCTGTATAAACATGGAAATATCTACACCGCTATCTGTAAAAACATGGTAATATCTACACCACCATCTATATAAACATGGAAATATCTACAACGCCATCTGCATAAACATGGAAATATCTACAACGCCATCTGTAGAAAGATGGAAATATCTACACCGCAATCTGTGTAAACATGGAAATATCTACACCGATATCTGTAAATACATGGAAATATCTACACCGCGATCTGTATAAACATGGAAATATCTACAGCGCCATCTCTATAAACATAGAAATATCTACACTGCCATCTGTAAATACATGGAAATATCTACACAGTCATCTGAAAAAACATGGAAATATCTACACCACCATCTGTATAAACATGGAAATACCTACAATACCATCTGTATTCACATGGATATATATATACACAGACATCTGTATAAGTATGGAAATATCTACACCGCCATCTGTATAAACATGGAAATATCTACACTGCCATCTGTAGAAAGATGGAAATATCTACACCGCTATCTCTATAAATATGGAAATATCTACACCGCCAACTCTATAAACATGAAAATATCTACACTGCCATCTCCATAAAGATGGAAATATCTACTCCGCCATGTGTATAAACACGGAAACATCTACACCACCATCTGTGAAAACATGGAAATATCTACACCACTATCTGTATAAACATGGAAATATCTACACCGCCATCTGCATGTCCATGGAAATATCTACGCTGCCATCTGCATAAACATGGAAATATCTACACGGCCATCTGTGTATAGATGGAAATATCAACAACGCCATCTCTACAAACATGGAAATATCTACACCGCTATCTCTATAAACATGGAAATATCTGCAGAGCCATCGGTAAAACATGGAAATACCTCTACAGTCATCTGTATAAACATGGAAATAACTACAATGCCATCTGTATACACATGGAAATATCTACACAGCCATCTGTATAAACATGTAAATATCTACACTGCTATCTCTATAAACATGGAAATATCTACACTGCCATCTCTATAAACCTGAAAATATCTACACTGCCATCTCCATAAACATGGAAATATCTACAATGCCATATGTAGAAAGATGGAAATATCTACACTGCAATCTGTGTAAACATGGAAATATCTACACCGATATCTGTAAAAACATGGAAATACCTACGCCGTGATCTGTATAAACATGGAAGTATCTACAGCGCCATCTCTATAAACATTGAAATATCTACACTGCCATCTGTAAAACCATGGAAATATCTACACAGTCATCTGAATAAACATGGAAATATCTACACCACCATCTGTATAAACATGTAAATACCTACAATACCATCTCTATACACATGGATATATCTGCACAGACATCTGTATAAGTATGGAAATATCTACACCGCCATCTGTATAAACATGGAAATATCTACACTGCCATCTGTAGAAAGATGGAAATATCTACACCGCTATCTCTATAAATATGGAAATATCTACACCGCCATCTCTATAAACATGAAAATATCTACACTGCCATCTCCATAAAGATGGAAGTAACTACGCCGCCATCTGTATAAACACGGAAATATCTACACCACCATCTGTGAAAACATGGAAATAACTACACCGCTATCTGTATAAACATGGAAATATCTACACCGCCATCTGCATGTCCATGGAAATATCTACGCTGCCATCTGTATAAACATGGAAATATCTACACGGCCATCTGTGTATAGATGGAAATATCAACAACGCCATCTGTACAAACATGGAAATATCTCCACCGCTATCTCTATAAACATGGAAATATCTGCACAGCCATCTGTAAAACATGGAAATACCTCTACAGTCATCTGTATAAACATGGAAATATCTACAATGCCATCTGTATACACATGGAAATATCTACACAGCCATCTGTATAAACATGTAAATATCTACACTGCTATCTCTATAAACATGTAAATATCTACACCGCCATCTCTATAAACATGAAAATATCTACACTGCCATCTCCATAAACATGGAACTAACTACTCCGCCATCTGTATAAACATGGAAACATCTACACCGCCATCTGTGTGAATAAGGAAATATCTACAATGCCATCAGTATAAAGATATAAATATCTGCACCGCGAGCAGTATAAACATGGAAATATCTACATCGCTATCTGTATAAACGTGGAAATACCAACACATCTATCGGTATAAACATGGAAATATCTACAACGCCATCTATATAAACATGGAAATATCTACACGGCTATGTCTATAAACATGGAAATACCTACACCGCTATCTCTATAAACATGGAAATATCTACACCGCTATCTGTATAAACATGGAAATATCTACACCGCTATCTGTATAAACATGGAAATATCTACACAGCTATCTGTATAAACATGGAAATATCTACACCGCGATCTGTATAAACATGGAAATATCTACACCGCTATCTGTATAAACATGGTAATATCTACACCACCATCTATATAAACATGGAAATATCTACACCGCCATGTGCATAAACATGGAAATATCTACAATGCCATCTGTAGAAAGATGGAAATATCTACACCGCAATCTGTGTAAACATGGAAATATCTACACCGATATCTGTAAAAACATGGAAATATCTACACCGCTATCTGTATAAACATGGAAATATCTACACCGCAATCTGTATAAACATGGAAATATCTACAGCGCCATCTCTATAAACATTGAAATATCTACACTGCCATCTGTAAAACATGGAAATATCTACACAGTCATCTGAATAAACATGGAAATATCTACACCACCATCTGTATACACATGGAAATACCTACAATACCATCTGTATACACATGGAAATATCTACACAGACAACTCTATAAGTATGGAAATATCTACACCGCCATCTGTATAAACATGGAAATATCTACACTGCCATCTGTAGAAAGATGGAATTATCTACACTGCTATCTCTATAAATATGGAAATATCTACACAGCCATCTCTATAAACGTGAAAATATCTACACTGCCATCTCCATAAAGATGGAAATATCTACTCTGCCATGTGTATAAACACGGAAATATCCACACCACCATCTGTGAAAACATGGAAATATCTGCACCGCTATCTGTATAAACATGGAAATATCTACACCGCCATCTGCATGTCCATGGAAATACCTACGCTGCCATCTGTATAAACATGGAAATATCTACACGGCCATCTGTGTATAGATGGAAATATCAACAACGCCATCTGTACAAACATGGAAATATCTACACCGCTATCTCTATAAACATGGAAATATCTGCACAGCCATCGGTAAAACATGGAAATACCTCTTCAGTCATCTGTATAAACATGGAAATATCTACAATGCCATCTGTATACACATGGAAATATCTACACAGCCCTCTGTATAAACATGTAAATATCTACACTGCTATCTCTATAAACATGGAAATATCTACACCGCCATCTCTATAAACATGAAAATATCTACACTGCCATCTCCATAAACATGGAACTAACTACTCCGCCATCTGTATAAACATGGAAACATCTACACCGCCATCTGTGTGAATAAGGAAATATCTACAATGCCATCTGTATAAAGATATAAATATCTGCACCGCGAGCTGTATAAACATGTAAATATCTACACTGCTATCTCTATAAACATGGAAATATCTACACCGCCATCTATATAAACATGAAAATATCTACACTGCCATCTCCATAAAGATGGAAGTAACTACGCCGCCATCTGTATAAACACGGAAATATCTACACCACCATCTGTGAAAACATGGAAATATCTACACCGCTATCTGTATAAACATGGAAATATCTACACCGCCATCTGCATGTCCATGGAAATATCTACGCTGCCATCTGTATAAACATGGAAATATCTACACGGCCATCTGTGTATAGATGGAAATATCAACAACGCCATCTGTACAAACATGGAAATATCTACACCGCTATCTCTATAAACATGGAAATATCTGCACAGCCATCTATAAAACATGGAAATACCTCTACAGTCATCTGTATAAACATGGAAATATCTACAATGCCATCTGTATACACATGGAAATATCTACACAGCCATCTGTATAAACATGTAAATATCTACACTGCTATCTCTATAAACATGTAAATATCTACACCGCCATCTCTATAAACATGAAAATATCTACACTGCCATCTCCATAAACATGGAACTAACTACTCCGCCATCTGTATAAACATGGAAACATCTACACCGCCATCTGTGTGAATAAGGAAATATCTACAATGCCATCAGTATAAAGATATAAATATCTGCACCGCGAGCTGTATAAACATGGAAATATCTACATCGCTATCTGTATAAACGTGGAAATACCAACACATCTATCGGTATAAACATGGAAATATCTACAACGCCATCTATATAAACATGGAAATATCTACACCGCTATGTCTATAAACATGGAAATACCTACACCGCTATCTCTATAATCATGGAAATATCTACACCGCTATCTGTATAAACATGGAAATATCTACACCGCTATCTGTATAAACATGGAACTATCTACACAGCGATCTGTAAAAACATGGAAATATCTACACCGCAATCTGTATAAACATGGAAATATCTTCACCACGATCTGTATAAACATGGAAATATCTACACCGCTATCTGTATAAACATGGTAATATCTACACCACCATCTATATAAACATGGAAATATCTACACCGCCATGTGCATAAACATGGAAATATCTACAATGCCATCTGTAGAAAGATGGAAATATCTACACCGCAATCGGTGTAAACATGGAAATATCTACACCGATATCTGTAAAAACATGGAAATATCTACACCGCTATCTGTATAAACATGGAAATATCTACACCGCAATCTGTATAAACATGGAAATATCTACAGCGCCATCTCTATAAACATTGAAATATCTCCACTGCCATCTGTAAAACATGGAAATATCTACACAGACATCTCAATAAACATGGAAATATCTACACCACCATCTGTATAAACATGGAAAAACCTACAATACCATCTGTATACACATGGAAATATCTACACAGACATCTGTATAAGTATGGAAATATCTACACCACCATCTGTAAAAACATGGAAATATCTACACTGCCATCTGTAGAAAGATGGAATTATCTACACCGCTATCTCTATAAATATGGAAATATCTACACCGCCCTCTCTATAAACATGAAAATATCTACACTGCCATCTCCATAAAGATGGAAGTATCTACTCTGCCATGTGTATAAACACGGAAGTATCCAGACCAACATCTGTGAAAACATGGAAATATCTACACCGCTATCTGTATAAACATGGAAATATCTACACCGCCATCTGCATGTCCATGGAAATATCTACGCAGCCATCTGTATAAACATGGAAATATCTACACGGCCATCTGTGTATAGATGGAAATATCAACAACGCCATCTGTACAAACATGGAAATATCTACACCGCTATCTCTATAAACATGGAAATATCTGCAGAGCCATCGGTAAAACATGGAAATACCTCTTCAGTCATCTGTATAAACATGGAAATATCTACAATGCCATCTGTATACACATGGAAATATCTACACAGCCATCTGTATAAACATGTAAATATCTACACTGCTATCTCTATAAACATGGAAATATCTACACCGCCATCTCTATAAACACGAAAATATCTACACTGCCATCTCCATAAACATGGAACTAACTACTCCGCCATCTGTATAAACATGGAAACATCTACACCGCCATCTGTGTGAATAAGGAATTATCTACAATGCCATCAGTATAAAGATATAAATATCTGCACCGCGAGCTGTATAAACATGGAAATATCTACATCGCTATCTGTATAAACGTGGAAATACCAACACATCTATCGGTATAAACATGGAAATATCTACAACGCCATCTATATAAACATGGAAATATCTACACCGCTATGTCTGTAAACATGGAAATACCTACACCGCTATCTCTATAAACATGGAAATATCTACACCGCTATCTGTATAAACATGGAAATATCTACACAGCTATCTGTATAAACATGGAAATATCTGCACAGCGATCTGTATAAACATGGAAATATCTACACCGCGATCTGTATAAACATGGAAATATCTTCACCACGATCTGTATAAACATGGAAATATCTACACCGCTATCTGTATAAACATGGTAATATCTACACCACCATCTATATAAACATGGAAATATCTACACCGCCATCTGCATAAACATGGAAATACCTACAATACCATCTGTATACACATGGAAATATGTGCACAGACAACTCTATAAGTATGGAAATATCTACACCGCCATCTGTATAAACATGGAAATATCTACACTGCCATCTGTAGAAAGATGGAAATATCTACACCGCTATCTCTATAAATATGGAAATATCTACACCGCCATCTCTATAAACATGAAAATATCTACACTGCCATCTCTATAAAGATGGAAGTATCTACTCAGCCATGTGTATAAACACGGAAACATCTACACCACCATCTGTGAAAACATGGAAATATCTACACCGCTATCTGTATAAACATGGAAATATCTACACCGCCATCTGCATGTCCATGGAAATATCTACGCTACCATCTGTATAAACATGGAAATATCTACACGGCCATCTGTGTATAGATGGAAATATCAACAACGCCATCTGTACAAACATGGAAATATCTACACCGCTATCTCTATAAACATGGAAATATCTGCAGAGCCATCGGTAAAACATGGAAATACCTCTACAGTCATCTGTATAAACATGTAAATATCTACACTGCTATCTCTATAAACATGGAAATATCTACACCGCCATCTCTATAAACATGAAAATATCTACACTGCCATCTCCATAAACCTGGAACTAACTACTCCGCCATCTGTATAAACATGGAAACATCTACACCGCCATCTGTGTGAATAAGGAAATATCTACAATGCCATCTGTATAAAGATATAAATATCTGCACCGCGAGCTGTATAAACATGGAAATATCTACATCGCTATCTGTATAAACGTAGAAATACCAACACATCTATCGGTATAAACATGGAAATATCTACAACGCCATCTATATAAACATGGATATATCTACACTGCTATGTCTATAAACATGGAAATACCTACACCGCTATCTCTATAAACATGGAAATATCTACACTGCTATCTGTATTAACATGGAAATATCTACAACGCTATCTGTATAAACTTGGAAATATCTACACCGCGATCTGTATAAACTTGGAAATATCTACACCGCGATCTGTACAAACATGGAAATATCTACACCGTGATCTGTATAAACATGGAAATATCTTCACCACGATCTGTATAAACATGGAAATATCTACACCGCTATCTGTATAAACATGGTAATATCTACACCACCATCTATATAAACATGGAAGTATCTACACCGCCATCTGCATAAACATGGAAATATCTACAATGCCATCTGTAGAAAGATGGAAATATCTACACCGCGATCTGTGTAAACATGGAAATATCTACACCGTTATCTCTAAAAACATGGAAATATCTACACCGCTATCTGTATAAACATGGAAATATCTACACCGCGATCTGTATAAACATGGAATATCTACGGCGCCATCTCTATAAACATGGAAATATCTACACTGCCAACTGTAAAAACATGGAAATATCTACATAGTCATCTGAATAAACATGGAAATATCTACACCACCATCTGTATAAACATGGAAATACCTACAATACCATCTGTATACACATGGAAATATCTACACAGACATCTGTATAAGTATGGAAATATCTACACCGCCATCTGTATAAACATGGAAATATCTACACTGCCATCTGTAGAAAGATGGAATTATCTACACCGCTATCTCTATAAATATGGAAATATCTACACCGCCATCTCTATAAACATGAAAATATCTAGACTGCCATCTCCATAAAGATGGAAGTATCTGCTCCGCCATGTGTATAAACACGGAAATATCTACACCACCATCTGTGAAAACATGGAAATATCTACACCGCTATCTGTATAAACATGGAAATATCTACACCGCCATCTGCATGTCCATGGAAATATCTACGCTGCCATCTGTATAAACATGGAAATATCTACACGGCCATCTGTGTATAGATGGAAATATCTACAACGCCATCTGTACAAACATGGAAATATCTACACCGCTATCTCTATAAACATGGAAATATCTGCAGAGCCATCGGTAAAAAATGGAAAAACCTCTACAGTCATCGGTATAAACATGGAAATATCTACAATGCCATCTGTATACACATGGAAATATCTACACAGCCATCTGTATAAACATGTAAATATCTACACTGCTATCTCTATAAACATGGAAATATCTACACCGCCATCTCTATAAACATGAAAATATCTACACTGCCATCTCCATAAAAATGGAACTAACTACTCCGCCATCTGTATAAACATGGAAACATCTACACCGCCATCTGTGTGAATAAGGAAATATCTACAATACCATCTGTGTAAAGATATAAATATCTGCACCGCGAGCTGTATAAACATGGAAATATCTACATCGCTATCGGTATAAACGTAGAAATACCAACACATCTATCGGTATAAACATGGAAATATCTACAACGCCATCTATATAAACATGGATATATGTACACTGCTATGTCTATAAACATGGAAATACCTACACCGCTATCTCTATAAACATGGAAATATCTACACTGCTATCTGTAAACATGGAAATGTCTACACCGCTATCTGTATAAACATGGAAATATCTACACCGCGATCTGTATAAACATGGAAATATCTACACCGCGATCTGTATACACATGGAAATATCTTCACCACGATCTGTATAAACATGGAAATATCTACACCGCTATCTGTACAAACATGGTAATATCTACACCACCATCTATATAAACATGGAAGTATGTACACCGCCATCTGCATAAACATGGAAATATCTACAATGCCATTTGTAGAAAGATGGAAATATCTACACCGCAATCTGTGTAAACATGGAAATATCTACACCGTTATCTGTAAAAACATGGAAATATCTACACCGCTATCTGTATAAACATGGAAATATCTACACCGCGATCTGTATAAACATGGAATATCTACAGAGCCATCTCTATAAACATTGAAATATCTCCACTGCCATCTGTAAAAACATGGAAATATCTATACAGTCATCTGAATAAACATGGAAATATCTACACCACCATCTGTATAAACATGGAAATAACTACAATACCATCTGTATACACATGGAAATATCTACACAGACATCTCTATAAGTATGGAAATATCTACACCGCCATCTGTATAAACATGGAAATATCTACACTGCCATCTGTAGAAAGATGGAATTATCTACACTGCTATCTCTATAAATATGGAAATATCTACACCGC
Source organism: Pan paniscus (assembly GCF_029289425.2). Lineage (NCBI taxonomy): Eukaryota > Metazoa > Chordata > Mammalia > Primates > Hominidae > Pan > Pan paniscus. The sequence continues at coordinate 6,343,122 of NC_073256.2, forward strand.
CATCTCTATAAACGTGAAAATATCTACACTGCCATCTCCATAAAGATGGAAATATCTACTCTGCCATGTGTATAAACACGGAAATATCCACACCACCATCTGTGAAAACATGGAAATATCTGCACCGCTATCTGTATAAACATGGAAATATCTACACCGCCATCTGCATGTCCATGGAAATATCTACGCTGCCATCTGTATAAACATGGAAATATCTACACGGCCATCTGTGTATAGATGGAAATATCAACAACGCCATCTGTACAAACATGGAAATATCTACACCGCTATCTCTATAAACATGGAAATATCTGCACAGCCATCTGTAAAACATGGAAATACCTCTACAGTCATCTGTATAAACATGGAAATATCTACAATGCCATCTGTATACACATGGAAATATCTACACAGCCATCTGTATAAACATGTAAATATCTACACTGCTATCTCTATAAACATGTAAATATCTACACCGCCATCTCTATAAACATGAAAATATCTACACTGCCATCTCCATAAACATGGAACTAACTACTCCGCCATCTGTATAAACATGGAAACATCTACACCGCCATCTGTGTGAATAAGGAAATATCTACAATGCCATCAGTATAAAGATATAAATATCTGCACCGCGAGCAGTATAAACATGGAAATATCTACATCGCTATCTGTATAAACGTGGAAATACCAACACATCTATCGGTATAAACATGGAAATATCTACAACGCCATCTATATAAACATGGAAATATCTACACGGCTATGTCTATAAACATGGAAATACCTACACCGCTATCTCTATAAACATGGAAATATCTACACCGCTATCTGTATAAACATGGAAATATCTACACCGCTATCTGTATAAACATGGAAATATCTACACAGCTATCTGTATAAACATGGAAATATCTACACCGCGATCTGTATAAACATGGAAATATCTACACCGCTATCTGTATAAACATGGTAATATCTACACCACCATCTATATAAACATGGAAATATCTACACCGCCATGTGCATAAACATGGAAATATCTACAATGCCATCTGTAGAAAGATGGAAATATCTACACCGCAATCTGTGTAAACATGGAAATATCTACACCGATATCTGTAAAAACATGGAAATATCTACACCGCTATCTGTATAAACATGGAAATATCTACACCGCAATCTGTATAAACATGGAAATATCTACAGCGCCATCTCTATAAACATTGAAATATCTACACTGCCATCTGTAAAACATGGAAATATCTACACAGTCATCTGAATAAACATGGAAATATCTACACCACCATCTGTATACACATGGAAATACCTACAATACCATCTGTATACACATGGAAATATCTACACAGACAACTCTATAAGTATGGAAATATCTACACCGCCATCTGTATAAACATGGAAATATCTACACTGCCATCTGTAGAAAGATGGAATTATCTACACTGCTATCTCTATAAATATGGAAATATCTACACAGCCATCTCTATAAACGTGAAAATATCTACACTGCCATCTCCATAAAGATGGAAATATCTACTCTGCCATGTGTATAAACACGGAAATATCCACACCACCATCTGTGAAAACATGGAAATATCTGCACCGCTATCTGTATAAACATGGAAATATCTACACCGCCATCTGCATGTCCATGGAAATACCTACGCTGCCATCTGTATAAACATGGAAATATCTACACGGCCATCTGTGTATAGATGGAAATATCAACAACGCCATCTGTACAAACATGGAAATATCTACACCGCTATCTCTATAAACATGGAAATATCTGCACAGCCATCGGTAAAACATGGAAATACCTCTTCAGTCATCTGTATAAACATGGAAATATCTACAATGCCATCTGTATACACATGGAAATATCTACACAGCCCTCTGTATAAACATGTAAATATCTACACTGCTATCTCTATAAACATGGAAATATCTACACCGCCATCTCTATAAACATGAAAATATCTACACTGCCATCTCCATAAACATGGAACTAACTACTCCGCCATCTGTATAAACATGGAAACATCTACACCGCCATCTGTGTGAATAAGGAAATATCTACAATGCCATCTGTATAAAGATATAAATATCTGCACCGCGAGCTGTATAAACATGTAAATATCTACACTGCTATCTCTATAAACATGGAAATATCTACACCGCCATCTATATAAACATGAAAATATCTACACTGCCATCTCCATAAAGATGGAAGTAACTACGCCGCCATCTGTATAAACACGGAAATATCTACACCACCATCTGTGAAAACATGGAAATATCTACACCGCTATCTGTATAAACATGGAAATATCTACACCGCCATCTGCATGTCCATGGAAATATCTACGCTGCCATCTGTATAAACATGGAAATATCTACACGGCCATCTGTGTATAGATGGAAATATCAACAACGCCATCTGTACAAACATGGAAATATCTACACCGCTATCTCTATAAACATGGAAATATCTGCACAGCCATCTATAAAACATGGAAATACCTCTACAGTCATCTGTATAAACATGGAAATATCTACAATGCCATCTGTATACACATGGAAATATCTACACAGCCATCTGTATAAACATGTAAATATCTACACTGCTATCTCTATAAACATGTAAATATCTACACCGCCATCTCTATAAACATGAAAATATCTACACTGCCATCTCCATAAACATGGAACTAACTACTCCGCCATCTGTATAAACATGGAAACATCTACACCGCCATCTGTGTGAATAAGGAAATATCTACAATGCCATCAGTATAAAGATATAAATATCTGCACCGCGAGCTGTATAAACATGGAAATATCTACATCGCTATCTGTATAAACGTGGAAATACCAACACATCTATCGGTATAAACATGGAAATATCTACAACGCCATCTATATAAACATGGAAATATCTACACCGCTATGTCTATAAACATGGAAATACCTACACCGCTATCTCTATAATCATGGAAATATCTACACCGCTATCTGTATAAACATGGAAATATCTACACCGCTATCTGTATAAACATGGAACTATCTACACAGCGATCTGTAAAAACATGGAAATATCTACACCGCAATCTGTATAAACATGGAAATATCTTCACCACGATCTGTATAAACATGGAAATATCTACACCGCTATCTGTATAAACATGGTAATATCTACACCACCATCTATATAAACATGGAAATATCTACACCGCCATGTGCATAAACATGGAAATATCTACAATGCCATCTGTAGAAAGATGGAAATATCTACACCGCAATCGGTGTAAACATGGAAATATCTACACCGATATCTGTAAAAACATGGAAATATCTACACCGCTATCTGTATAAACATGGAAATATCTACACCGCAATCTGTATAAACATGGAAATATCTACAGCGCCATCTCTATAAACATTGAAATATCTCCACTGCCATCTGTAAAACATGGAAATATCTACACAGACATCTCAATAAACATGGAAATATCTACACCACCATCTGTATAAACATGGAAAAACCTACAATACCATCTGTATACACATGGAAATATCTACACAGACATCTGTATAAGTATGGAAATATCTACACCACCATCTGTAAAAACATGGAAATATCTACACTGCCATCTGTAGAAAGATGGAATTATCTACACCGCTATCTCTATAAATATGGAAATATCTACACCGCCCTCTCTATAAACATGAAAATATCTACACTGCCATCTCCATAAAGATGGAAGTATCTACTCTGCCATGTGTATAAACACGGAAGTATCCAGACCAACATCTGTGAAAACATGGAAATATCTACACCGCTATCTGTATAAACATGGAAATATCTACACCACCATCTGCATGTCCATGGAAATATCTACGCAGCCATCTGTATAAACATGGAAATATCTACACGGCCATCTGTGTATAGATGGAAATATCAACAACGCCATCTGTACAAACATGGAAATATCTACACCGCTATCTCTATAAACATGGAAATATCTGCAGAGCCATCGGTAAAACATGGAAATACCTCTTCAGTCATCTGTATAAACATGGAAATATCTACAATGCCATCTGTATACACATGGAAATATCTACACAGCCATCTGTATAAACATGTAAATATCTACACTGCTATCTCTATAAACATGGAAATATCTACACCGCCATCTCTATAAACACGAAAATATCTACACTGCCATCTCCATAAACATGGAACTAACTACTCCGCCATCTGTATAAACATGGAAACATCTACACCGCCATCTGTGTGAATAAGGAATTATCTACAATGCCATCAGTATAAAGATATAAATATCTGCACCGCGAGCTGTATAAACATGGAAATATCTACATCGCTATCTGTATAAACGTGGAAATACCAACACATCTATCGGTATAAACATGGAAATATCTACAACGCCATCTATATAAACATGGAAATATCTACACCGCTATGTCTGTAAACATGGAAATACCTACACCGCTATCTCTATAAACATGGAAATATCTACACCGCTATCTGTATAAACATGGAAATATCTACACAGCTATCTGTATAAACATGGAAATATCTGCACAGCGATCTGTATAAACATGGAAATATCTACACCGCGATCTGTATAAACATGGAAATATCTTCACCACGATCTGTATAAACATGGAAATATCTACACCGCTATCTGTATAAACATGGTAATATCTACACCACCATCTATATAAACATGGAAATATCTACACCGCCATCTGCATAAACATGGAAATACCTACAATACCATCTGTATACACATGGAAATATGTGCACAGACAACTCTATAAGTATGGAAATATCTACACCGCCATCTGTATAAACATGGAAATATCTACACTGCCATCTGTAGAAAGATGGAAATATCTACACCGCTATCTCTATAAATATGGAAATATCTACACCGCCATCTCTATAAACATGAAAATATCTACACTGCCATCTCTATAAAGATGGAAGTATCTACTCAGCCATGTGTATAAACACGGAAACATCTACACCACCATCTGTGAAAACATGGAAATATCTACACCGCTATCTGTATAAACATGGAAATATCTACACCGCCATCTGCATGTCCATGGAAATATCTACGCTACCATCTGTATAAACATGGAAATATCTACACGGCCATCTGTGTATAGATGGAAATATCAACAACGCCATCTGTACAAACATGGAAATATCTACACCGCTATCTCTATAAACATGGAAATATCTGCAGAGCCATCGGTAAAACATGGAAATACCTCTACAGTCATCTGTATAAACATGTAAATATCTACACTGCTATCTCTATAAACATGGAAATATCTACACCGCCATCTCTATAAACATGAAAATATCTACACTGCCATCTCCATAAACCTGGAACTAACTACTCCGCCATCTGTATAAACATGGAAACATCTACACCGCCATCTGTGTGAATAAGGAAATATCTACAATGCCATCTGTATAAAGATATAAATATCTGCACCGCGAGCTGTATAAACATGGAAATATCTACATCGCTATCTGTATAAACGTAGAAATACCAACACATCTATCGGTATAAACATGGAAATATCTACAACGCCATCTATATAAACATGGATATATCTACACTGCTATGTCTATAAACATGGAAATACCTACACCGCTATCTCTATAAACATGGAAATATCTACACTGCTATCTGTATTAACATGGAAATATCTACAACGCTATCTGTATAAACTTGGAAATATCTACACCGCGATCTGTATAAACTTGGAAATATCTACACCGCGATCTGTACAAACATGGAAATATCTACACCGTGATCTGTATAAACATGGAAATATCTTCACCACGATCTGTATAAACATGGAAATATCTACACCGCTATCTGTATAAACATGGTAATATCTTCACCACCATCTATATAAACATGGAAGTATCTACACCGCCATCTGCATAAACATGGAAATATCTACAATGCCATCTGTAGAAAGATGGAAATATCTACACCGCGATCTGTGTAAACATGGAAATATCTACACCGTTATCTCTAAAAACATGGAAATATCTACACCGCTATCTGTATAAACATGGAAATATCTACACCGCGATCTGTATAAACATGGAATATCTACGGCGCCATCTCTATAAACATGGAAATATCTACACTGCCAACTGTAAAAACATGGAAATATCTACATAGTCATCTGAATAAACATGGAAATATCTACACCACCATCTGTATAAACATGGAAATACCTACAATACCATCTGTATACACATGGAAATATCTACACAGACATCTGTATAAGTATGGAAATATCTACACCGCCATCTGTATAAACATGGAAATATCTACACTGCCATCTGTAGAAAGATGGAATTATCTACACCGCTATCTCTATAAATATGGAAATATCTACACCGCCATCTCTATAAACATGAAAATATCTAGACTGCCATCTCCATAAAGATGGAAGTATCTGCTCCGCCATGTGTATAAACACGGAAATATCTACACCACCATCTGTGAAAACATGGAAATATCTACACCGCTATCTGTATAAACATGGAAATATCTACACCGCCATCTGCATGTCCATGGAAATATCTACGCTGCCATCTGTATAAACATGGAAATATCTACACGGCCATCTGTGTATAGATGGAAATATCTACAACGCCATCTGTACAAACATGGAAATATCTACACCGCTATCTCTATAAACATGGAAATATCTGCAGAGCCATCGGTAAAAAATGGAAAAACCTCTACAGTCATCGGTATAAACATGGAAATATCTACAATGCCATCTGTATACACATGGAAATATCTACACAGCCATCTGTATAAACATGTAAATATCTACACTGCTATCTCTATAAACATGGAAATATCTACACCGCCATCTCTATAAACATGAAAATATCTACACTGCCATCTCCATAAAAATGGAACTAACTACTCCGCCATCTGTATAAACATGGAAACATCTACACCGCCATCTGTGTGAATAAGGAAATATCTACAATACCATCTGTGTAAAGATATAAATATCTGCACCGCGAGCTGTATAAACATGGAAATATCTACATCGCTATCGGTATAAACGTAGAAATACCAACACATCTATCGGTATAAACATGGAAATATCTACAACGCCATCTATATAAACATGGATATATGTACACTGCTATGTCTATAAACATGGAAATACCTACACCGCTATCTCTATAAACATGGAAATATCTACACTGCTATCTGTAAACATGGAAATATCTACACCGCTATCTGTATAAACATGGAAATATCTACACCGCGATCTGTATAAACATGGAAATATCTACACCGCGATCTGTATACACATGGAAATATCTTCACCACGATCTGTATAAACATGGAAATATCTACACCGCTATCTGTACAAACATGGTAATATCTACACCACCATCTATATAAACATGGAAGTATGTACACCGCCATCTGCATAAACATGGAAATATCTACAATGCCATTTGTAGAAAGATGGAAATATCTACACCGCAATCTGTGTAAACATGGAAATATCTACACCGTTATCTGTAAAAACATGGAAATATCTACACCGCTATCTGTATAAACATGGAAATATCTACACCGCGATCTGTATAAACATGGAATATCTACAGAGCCATCTCTATAAACATTGAAATATCTCCACTGCCATCTGTAAAAACATGGAAATATCTATACAGTCATCTGAATAAACATGGAAATATCTACACCACCATCTGTATAAACATGGAAATAACTACAATACCATCTGTATACACATGGAAATATCTACACAGACATCTCTATAAGTATGGAAATATCTACACCGCCATCTGTATAAACATGGAAATATCTACACTGCCATCTGTATAAAGATGGAAATATCTACACTGCTATCTCTATAAACATGGAAATATCTACACCGCCATCTCTATAAACATGGAAATATCTACACCGCCATCTGTATAAACATGGAAATATCTACACCGCTATCTGTATAAACATGGAAATATCTACACCACCATCTGTAAAACATGGAAATATCTACACCGCTATCTGTATAAACATGGAAATATCTACACCGCCATCTGCATAAACATGGAAATATCTACGCGCCATCTGTATAAACATGGAAATATCTACACCGCAATCTGTATAAACATGGAAATATCTACAGCGCCATCTCTATAAACATTGAAATATCTCCACTGCCATCTGTAAAACATGGAAATATCTACACAGACATCTGAATAAACATGGAAATATCTACACCACCATCTGTATAAACATGGAAAAACCTACAATACCATCTGTATACACATGGAAATATCTACACAGACATCTGTATAAGTATGGAAATATCTACACCACCATCTGTATAAACATGGAAATATCTACACTGCCATCTGTAGAAAGATGGAATTATCTACACCGCTATCTCTATAAATATGGAAATATCTACACCGCCATCTCTATAAACATGAAAATATCTACACTGCCATCTCCATAAAATGGAAGTATCTACTCTGCCATGTGTATAAACACGGAAGTATCCAGACCACCATCTGTGAAAACATGGAAATATCTACACCGCTATCTGTATAAACATGGAAATATCTACACCGCCATCTGCATGTCCATGGAAATATCTACGCTGCCATCTGTATAAACATGGAAATATCTACACGGCCATCTGTGTATAGATGGAAATATCAACAACGCCATCTGTACAAACATGGAAATATCTACACCGCTATCTCTATAAACATGGAAATATCTGCAGAGCCATCGGTAAAACATGGAAATACCTCTTCAGTCATCTGTATAAACATGGAAATATCTACAATGCCATCTGTATACACATGGAAATATCTACACAGCCATCTGTATAAACATGTAAATATCTACACTGCTATCTCTATAAACATGGAAATATCTACACCGCCATCTCTATAAACATGAAAATATCTACACTGCCATCTCCATAAACATGGAACTAACTACTCCGCCATCTGTATAAACATGGAAACATCTACACCGCCATCTGTGTGAATAAGGAAATATCTACAATGCCATCAGTATAAACATATAAATATCTGCACCGCGAGCTGTATAAACATGGAAATATCTACATCGCTATCTGTATAAACGTGGAAATACCAACACATCTATCGGTATAAACATGGAAATATCTACAACGCCATCTATATAAACATGGAAATATCTACACCGCTATGTCTATAAACATGGAAATACCTACACCGCTATCTCTATAAACATGGAAATATCTACACCGCTATCTGTATAAACATGGAAATATCTACACAGCTATCTGTATAAACATGGAAATATCTGCACAGCGATCTGTATAAACATGGAAATATCTACACCGCGATCTGTATAAACATGGAAATATCTACACCACGATCTGTATAAACATGGAAATAACTTCACCACGATCTGTATAAACATGGAAATATCTACACCGCTATCTGTATAAACATGGAATATCTACACCACCATCTGTATAAACATGGAAATATCTACACCGCCATCTGCATAAACATGGAAATATCTACACCGATATCTGTAAAAACATGGAAATATCTACACCGCCATCTGTATAAACATGGAAATATCTACACCGCCATCTGTATAAACATGGAAATATCTACACCGCCATCTCTATAAACATGGAAATATCTACACTGCCATCTCTATAAACATGGAAATATCTACACAGCCATCTGAATAAACATGGAAATATCTACACCACCATCTGTATAAACATGGAAACATCTACACCACCATCTGTGAAAACATGGAAATATCTACACCGCATCTGTATAAACATGGAAATATCTACACCGCCATCTGTATAAACATGGAAATATCTACACGGCCATCTGTGTATAGATGGAAATATCTACAACGCCATCTGTACAAACATGGAAATATCTACACCGCTATCTCTATAAACATGGAAATATCTGCACAGCCATCTCCATAAACATGGAAATATCTACTCTGACATCTGTATAAACATGTAAATATCTACACTGCTATCTCTATAAACATGGAAATATCTACACCGCCATCTCTATAAACATGAAAATATCTACACTGCCATCTCCATAAACATGGAACTAACTACTCCGCCATCTGTATAAACATGGAAACATCTACACCGCCATCTGTGTGAATAAGGAAATATCTACAATGCCATCTGTATAAAGATATAAATATCTGCACCGCGAGCTGTATAAACATGGAAATATCTACATCGCTATCTGTATAAACGTAGAAATACCAACACATCTATCGGTATAACCATGGAAATATCTACAACGCCATCTATATAAACATGGATATATCTACACTGCTATGTCTATAAACATGGAAATACCTACACCGCTATCTCTATAAACATGGAAATATCTACACTGCTATCTGTATTAACATGGAAATATCTACAACGCTATCTGTATAAACTTGGAGATATCTACACCGCGATCTGTATAAACATGGAAATATCTACACCGTGATCTGTATAAACATGGAAATATCTTCACCACGATCTGTATAAACATGGAAATATCTACACCGCTATCTGTATAAACATGGTAATATCTACACCACCGTCTATATAAACATGGAAGTATCTACACCGCCATCTGCATAAACATGGAAATATCTACAATGCCATCTGTAGAAAGATGGAAATTTCTACACCGCAATCTGTGTAAACATGGAAATATCTACACCGTTATCTCTAAAAACATGGAAATATCTACACCACTATCTGTATAAACATGGAAATATCTACACCGCGATCTGTATAAACATGGAATATCTACAGCGCCATCTCTATAAACATGGAAATATCTACACTGCCAACTGTAAAAACATGGAAATATCTACATAGTCATCTGAATAAACATGGAAATATCTACACCACCATCTGTATAAACATGGAAATACCTACAATACCATCTGTATACACATGGAAATATCTACACAGACATCTGTATAAGTATGGAAATATCTACACCGCCATCTGTATAAACATGGAAATATCTACACTGCCATCTGTAGAAAGATGGAATTATCTACACCGCTATCTCTATAAATATGGAAATATCTACACCGCCATCTCTATAAACATGAAAATATCTAGACTGCCATCTCCATAAAGATGGAAGTATCTACTCCGCCATGTGTATAAACACGGAAATATCTACACCACCATCTGTGAAAACATGGAAATATCTACACCGCTATCTGTATAAACATGGAAATATCTACACCGCCATCTGCATGTCCATGGAAATATCTACGCTGCCATCTGTATAAACATGGAAATATCTACACGGCCATCTGTGTATAGATGGAAATATCAACAACGCCATCTGTACAAACATGGAAATATCTACACCGCTATCTCTATAAACATGGAAATATCTGCAGAGCCATTGGTAAAAAATGGAAATACCTCTACAGTCATCGGTATAAACATGGAAATATCTACAATGCCATCTGTATACACATGGAAATATCTACACAGCCATCTGTATAAACATGTAAATATCTACACTGCTATCTCTATAAACATGGAAATATCTACACCGCCATCTCTATAAACATGAAAATATCTACACTGCCATCTCCATAAAAATGGAACTAACTACTCCGCCATCTGTATAAACATGGAAACATCTACACCGCCATCTGTGTGAATAAGGAAATATCTACAATGCCATCTGTGTAAAGATATAAATATCTGCACCGCGAGCTGTATAAACATGGAAATATCTACATCGCTATCGGTATAAACGTAGAAATACCAACACATCTATCGGTATAAACATGGAAATATCTACAACGCCATCTATATAAACATGGAAATATCTACACCGCTATGTCTATAAACATGGAAATACCTACACCGCTATCTCTATAAACATGGAAATATCTACACAGCGATCTGTATAAACATGGAAATATCTACACCGCGATCTGTATAAACATGGAAATATCTACACCGCTATCTGTATAAACATGGAAATATCTACACCACCATCTATATAAACATGGAAATATCTACACCGCCATCTGCATAAACATGGAAATATCTACACCGCTATCTGTATAAACATGGAAATATCTACACAGCTATCTGTATAAACATGGAAATATCTGCACAGCGATCTGTATAAACATGGAAATATCTACACCGCGATCTGTATAAACATGGAAATAACTTCACCACGATCTGTATAAACATGGAAATATCTACACCGCTATCGGTATAAACATGGTAATATCTACACCACCATCTATATAAACATGGAAATATCTACACCGCCATCTGCATAAACATGGAAATACCTACAATACCATCTGTATACACATGGAAATATGTGCACAGACAACTCTATAAGTATGGAAATATCTACACCGCCATCTGTATAAACATGGAAATATCTACACTGCCATCTGTAGAAAGATGGAAATATCTACACCGCTATCTCTATAAATATGGAAATATCTACACCGCCATCTCTATAAACATGAAAATATCTACACTGCCATCTCCATAAAGATGGAAGTATCTACTCCTCCATGTGTATAAACACGGAAACATCTACACCACCATCTGTGAAAACTTGGAAATATCTACACCGCTATCTGTATAAACATGGAAATATCTACACTGCCATCTGCATGTCCATGGAAATATCTACGCTACCATCTGTATAAACATGGAAATATCTACACGGCCATCTGTGTATAGATGGAAATATCAACAACGCCATCTGTACAAACATGGAAATATCTTCACCACGATCTGTATAAACATGGAAATATCTACACCGCTATCTGTATAAACATGGTAATATCTACACCACCGTCTATATAAACATGGAAGTATCTACACCGCCATCTGCATAAACATGGAAATATCTACAATGCCATCTGTAGAAAGATGGAAATATCTACACCGCAATCTGTGTAAACATGGAAATATCTACATCGTTATCTCTAAAAACATGGAAATATCTACACCACTATCTGTATAAACATGGAAATATCTACACCGCGATCTGTATAAACATGGAATATCTACAGCGCCATCTCTATAAACATGGAAATATCTACACTGCCAACTGTAAAAACATGGAAATATCTACATAGTCATCTGAATAAACATGGAAATATCTACACCACCATCTGTATAAACATGGAAATACCTACAATACCATCTGTATACACATGGAAATATCTACACAGACATCTGTATAAGTATGGAAATATCTACACCGCCATCTGTATAAACATGGAAATATCTACACTGCCATCTGTAGAAAGATGGAATTATCTACACCGCTATCTCTATAAATATGGAAATATCTACACCGCCATCTCTATAAACATGAAAATATCTAGACTGCCATCTCCATAAAGATGGAAGTATCTACTCCGCCATGTGTATAAACACGGAAATATCTACACCACCATCTGTGAAAACATGGAAATATCTACACCGCTATCTGTATAAACATGGAAATATCTACACCGCCATCTGCATGTCCATGGAAATATCTACGCTGCCATCTGTATAAACATGGAAATATCTACACGGCCATCTGTGTATAGATGGAAATATCAACAACGCCATCTGTACAAACATGGAAATATCTACACCGCTATCTCTATAAACATGGAAATATCTGCAGAGCCATTGGTAAAAAATGGAAATACCTCTACAGTCATCGGTATAAACATGGAAATATCTACAATGCCATCTGTATACACATGGAAATATCTACACAGCCATCTGTATAAACATGTAAATATCTACACTGCTATCTCTATAAACATGGAAATATCTACACCGCCATCTCTATAAACATGAAAATATCTACACTGCCATCTCCATAAAAATGGAACTAACTACTCCGCCATCTGTATAAACATGGAAACATCTACACCGCCATCTGTGTGAATAAGGAAATATCTACAATGCCATCTGTGTAAAGATATAAATATCTGCACCGCGAGCTGTATAAACATGGAAATATCTACATCGCTATCGGTATAAACGTAGAAATACCAACACATCTATCGGTATAAACATGGAAATATCTACAACGCCATCTATATAAACATGGAAATATCTACACCGCTATGTCTATAAACATGGAAATACCTACACCGCTATCTCTATAATCATGGAAATATCTACACCGCTATCTGTATAAACATGGAAATATCTACACCGCTATCTGTATAAACATGGAACTATCTACACAGCGATCTGTAAAAACATGGAAATATCTACACCGCAATCTGTATAAACATGGAAATATCTTCACCACGATCTGTATAAACATGGAAATATCTACACCGCTATCTGTATAAACATGGTAATATCTACACCACCATCTATATAAACATGGAAATATCTACACCGCCATGTGCATAAACATGGAAATATCTACAATGCCATCTGTAGAAAGATGGAAATATCTACACCGCAATCGGTGTAAACATGGAAATATCTACACCGATATCTGTAAAAACATGGAAATATCTACACCGCTATCTGTATAAACATGGAAATATCTACACCGCAATCTGTATAAACATGGAAATATCTACAGCGCCATCTCTATAAACATTGAAATATCTCCACTGCCATCTGTAAAACATGGAAATATCTACACAGACATCTCAATAAACATGGAAATATCTACACCACCATCTGTATAAACATGGAAAAACCTGCAATACCATCTGTATACACATGGAAATATCTACACAGACATCTGTATAAGTATGGAAATATCTACACCACCATCTGTAAAAACATGGAAATATCTACACTGCCATCTGTAGAAAGATGGAATTATCTACACCGCTATCTCTATAAATATGGAAATATCTACACCGCCATCTCTATAAACATGAAAATATCTACACTGCCATCTCCATAAAGATGGAAGTATCTACTCTGCCATGTGTATAAACACGGAAGTATCCAGACCACAATCTGTGAAAACATGGAAATATCTACACCGCTATCTGTATAAACATGGAAATATCTACACCGCCATCTGCATGTCCATGGAAATATCTACGCTGCCATCTGTATAAACATGGAAATATCTACACGGCCATCTGTGTATAGATGGAAATATCAACAACGCCATCTGTACAAACATGGAAATATCTACACCGCTATCTCTATAAACATGGAAATATCTGCAGAGCCATCGGTAAAACATGGAAATACCTCTTCAGTCATCTGTATAAACATGGAAATATCTACAATGCCATCTGTATACACATGGAAATATCTACACAGCCATCTGTATAAACATGTAAATATCTACACTGCTATCTCTATAAACATGGAAATATCTACACCGCCATCTCTATAAACACGAAAATATCTACACTGCCATCTCCATAAACATGGAACTAACTACTCCGCCATCTGTATAAACATGGAAACATCTACACCGCCATCTGTGTGAATGAGGAATTATCTACAATGCCATCAGTATAAAGATATAAATATCTGCACCGCGAGCTGTATAAACATGGAAATATCTACATCGCTATCTGTATAAACGTGGAAATACCAACACATCTATCGGTATAAACATGGAAATATCTACAACGCCATCTATATAAACATGGAAATATCTACACCGCTATGTCTGTAAACATGGAAATACCTACACCGCTATCTCTATAAACATGGAAATATCTACACCGCTATCTGTATAAACATGGAAATATCTACACAGCTATCTGTATAAACATGGAAATATCTGCACAGCGATCTGTATAAACATGGAAATATCTACACCGCGATCTGTATAAACATGGAAATATCTTCACCACGATCTGTATAAACATGGAAATATCTACACCGCTATCTGTATAAACATGGTAATATCTACACCACCATCTATATAAACATGGAAATATCTACACCGCCATCTGCATAAACATGGAAATACCTACAATACCATCTGTATACACATGGAAATATGTGCACAGACAACTCTATAAGTATGGAAATATCTACACCGCCATCTGTATAAACATGGAAATATCTACACTGCCATCTGTAGAAAGATGGAAATATCTACACCGCTATCTCTATAAATATGGAAATATCTACACCGCCATCTCTATAAACATGAAAATATCTACACTGCCATCTCTATAAAGATGGAAGTATCTACTCAGCCATGTGTATAAACACGGAAACATCTACACCACCATCTGTGAAAACATGGAAATATCTACACCGCTATCTGTATAAACATGGAAATATCTACACCGCCATCTGCATGTCCATGGAAATATCTACGCTACCATCTGTATAAACATGGTAATATCTACACGGCCATCTGTGTATAGATGGAAATATCAACAACGCCATCTGTACAAACATGGAAATATCTACACCGCTATCTCTATAAACATGGAAATATCTGCAGAGCCATCGGTAAAACATGGAAATACCTCTACAGTCATCTGTATAAACATGTAAATATCTACACTGCTATCTCTATAAACATGGAAATATCTACACCGCCATCTCTATAAACATGAAAATATCTACACTGCCATCTCCATAAACCTGGAACTAACTACTCCGCCATCTGTATAAACATGGAAACATCTACACCGCCATCTGTGTGAATAAGGAAATATCTACAATGCCATCTGTATAAAGATATAAATATCTGCACCGCGAGCTGTATAAACATGGAAATATCTACATCGCTATCTGTATAAACGTAGAAATACCAACACATCTATCGGTATAAACATGGAAATATCTACAACGCCATCTATATAAACATGGATATATCTACACTGCTATGTCTATAAACATGGAAATACCTACACCGCTATCTCTATAAACATGGAAATATCTACACTGCTATCTGTATTAACATGGAAATATCTACAACGCTATCTGTATAAACTTGGAAATATCTACACCGCGATCTGTATAAACTTGGAAATATCTACACCGCGATCTGTACAAACATGGAAATATCTACACCGTGATCTGTATAAACATGGAAATATCTTCACCACGATCTGTATAAACATGGAAATATCTACACCGCTATCTGTATAAACATGGTAATATCTACACCACCATCTATATAAACATGGAAGTATCTACACCGCCATCTGCATAAACATGGAAATATCTACAATGCCATCTGTAGAAAGATGGAAATATCTACACCGCGATCTGTGTAAACATGGAAATATCTACACCGTTATCTCTAAAAACATGGAAATATCTACACCGCTATCTGTATAAACATGGAAATATCTACACCGCGATCTGTATAAACATGGAATATCCACAGCGCCATCTCTATAAACATGGAAATATCTACACTGCCAACTGTAAAAACATGGAAATATCTACATAGTCATCTGAATAAACATGGAAATATCTACACCACCATCTGTATAAACATGGAAATACCTACAATACCATCTGTATACACATGGAAATATCTACACAGACATCTGTATAAGTATGGAAATATCTACACCGCCATCTGTATAAACATGGAAATATCTACACTGCCATCTGTAGAAAGATGGAATTATCTACACCGCTATCTCTATAAATATGGAAATATCTACACCGCCATCTCTATAAACATGAAAATATCTAGACTGCCATCTCCATAAAGATGGAAGTATCTGCTCCGCCATGTGTATAAACACGGAAATATCTACACCACCATCTGTGAAAACATGGAAATATCTACACCACTATCTGTATAAACATGGAAATATCTACACCGCCATCTGCATGTCCATGGAAATATCTACGCTGCCATCTGTATAAACATGGAAATATCTACACGGCCATCTGTGTATAGATGGAAATATCTACAACGCCATCTGTACAAACATGGAAATATCTACACCGCTATCTCTATAAACATGGAAATATCTGCAGAGCCATCGGTAAAAAATGGAAATACCTCTACAGTCATCGGTATAAACATGGAAATATCTACAATGCCATCTGTATACACATGGAAATATCTACACAGCCATCTGTATAAACATGTAAATATCTACACTGCTATCTCTATAAACATGGAAATATCTACACCGCCATCTCTATAAACATGAAAATATCTACACTGCCATCTCCATAAAAATGGAACTAACTACTCCGCCATCTGTATAAACATGGAAACATCTACACCGCCATCTGTGTGAATAAGGAAATATCTACAATACCATCTGTGTAAAGATATAAATATCTGCACCGCGAGCTGTATAAACATGGAAATATCTACATCGCTATCGGTATAAACGTAGAAATACCAACACATCTATCGGTATAAACATGGAAATATCTACAACGCCATCTATATAAACATGGATATATGTACACTGCTATGTCTATAAACATGGAAATACCTACACCGCTATCTCTATAAACATGGAAATATCTACACTGCTATCTGTAAACATGGAAATATCTACAACGCTATCTGTATAAACATGGAAATATCTACACCGCGATCTGTATAAACATGGAAATATCTACACCGCGATCTGTATACACATGGAAATATCTTCACCACGATCTGTATAAACATGGAAATATCTACACCGCTATCTGTATAAACATGGTAATATCTACACCACCATCTATATAAACATGGAAGTATGTACACCGCCATCTGCATAAACATGGAAATATCTACAATGCCATTTGTAGAAAGATGGAAATATCTACACCGCAATCTGTGTAAACATGGAAATATCTACACCGTTATCTGTAAAAACATGGAAATATCTACACCGCTATCTGTATAAACATGGAAATATCTACACCGCGATCTGTATAAACATGGAATATCTACAGAGCCATCTCTATAAACATTGAAATATCTCCACTGCCATCTGTAAAAACATGGAAATATCTATACAGTCATCTGAATAAACATGGAAATATCTACACCACCATCTGTATAAACATGGAAATAACTACAATACCATCTGTATACACATGGAAATATCTACACAGACATCTCTATAAGTATGGAAATATCTAAACCGCCATCTGTATAAACATGGAAATATCTACACTGCCATCTGTAGAAAGATGGAATTATCTACACTGCTATCTCTATAAATATGGAAATATCTACACCGCCATCTCTATAAACGTGAAAATATCTACACTGCCATCTCCATAAAGATGGAAATATCTACTCTGCCATGTGTATAAACACGGAAATATCCACACCACCATCTGTGAAAACATGGAAATATCTGCACCGCTATCTGTATAAACATGGAAATATCTACACCGCCATCTGCATGTCCATGGAAATATCTACGCTGCCATCTGTATAAACATGGAAATATCTACACGGCCATCTGTGTATAGATGGAAATATCAACAACGCCATCTGTACAAACATGGAAATATCTACACCGCTATCTCTATAAACATGGAAATATCTGCACAGCCATCGGTAAAACATGGAAATACCTCTTCAGTCATCTGTATAAACATGGAAATATCTACAATGCCATCTGTATACACATGGAAATATCTACACAGCCCTCTGTATAAACATGTAAATATCTACACTGCTATCTCTATAAACATGGAAATATCTACACCGCCATCTCTATAAACATGAAAATATCTACACTGCCATCTCCATAAACATGGAACTAACTACTCCGCCATCTGTATAAACATGGAAACATCTACACCGCCATCTGTGTGAATAAGGAAATATCTACAATGCCATCTGTATAAAGATATAAATATCTGCACCGCGAGCTGTATAAACATGTAAATATCTACACTGCTATCTCTATAAACATGGAAATATCTACACCGCCATCTATATAAACATGAAAATATCTACACTGCCATCTCCATAAAGATGGAAGTAACTACGCCGCCATCTGTATAAACACGGAAATATCTACACCACCATCTGTGAAAACATGGAAATATCTACACCGCTATCTGTATAAACATGGAAATATCTACACCGCCATCTGCATGTCCATGGAAATATCTACGCTGCCATCTGTATAAACATGGAAATATCTACACGGCCATCTGTGTATAGATGGAAATATCAACAACGCCATCTTTACAAACATGGAAATATCTACACCACTATCTCTATAAACATGGAAATATCTGCACAGCCATCTGTAAAACATGGAAATACCTCTACAGTCATCTGTATAAACATGGAAATATCTACAATGCCATCTGTATATACATGGAAATATCTACACAGCCATCTGTATAAACATGTAAATACCTACACTGCTATCTCTATAAACATGTAAATATCTACACCGCCATCTCTATAAACATGAAAATATCTACACTGCCATCTCCATAAACATGGAACTAACTACTCCGCCATCTGTATAAACATGGAAACATCTACACCGCCATCTGTGTGAATAAGGAAATATCTACAATGCCATCAGTATAAAGATATAAATATCTGCACCGCGAGCTGTATAAACATGGAAATATCTACATCGCTATCTGTATAAACGTGGAAATACCAACACATCTATTGGTATAAACATGGAAATATCTACAACGCCATCTATATAAACATGGAAATATCTACACCGCTATGTCTATAAACATGGAAATACCTACACCGCTATCTCTATAATCATGGAAATATCTACACCGCTATCTGTATAAACATGGAAATATCTACACCGCTATCTGTATAAACATGGAACTATCTACAATGCCATCTGTAGAAAGATGGAAATATCTACACCACAATCTGTGTATACATGGAAATATCTACACCGATATCTGTAAAAACATGGAAATATCTACACCGCTATCTGTATAAACATGGAAATATCTACACCACAATCTGTATAAACATGGAAATATCTACAGCGCCATCTCTATAAACATTGAAATATCTCCACTGCCATCTGTAAAACATGGAAATATCTACACAGACATCTGAATAAACATGGAAATATCTACACCACCATCTGTATAAACATGGAAAAACCTACAATACCATCTGTATTCACATGGAAATATCTACACAGACATCTGTATAAGTATGGAAATATCTACACCACCATCTGTATAAACATGGAAATATCTACACTGCCATCTGTAGAAAGATGGAATTATCTACACCGCTATCTCTATAAATATGGAAATATCTACACCGCCATCTCTATAAACATGAAAATATCTACACTGCCATCTCCATAAAGATGGAAGTATCTACTCTGCCATGTGTATAAACACGGAAGTATCCAGAC
Source organism: Pan paniscus (assembly GCF_029289425.2). Lineage (NCBI taxonomy): Eukaryota > Metazoa > Chordata > Mammalia > Primates > Hominidae > Pan > Pan paniscus. The sequence continues at coordinate 6,364,589 of NC_073256.2, forward strand.
CACCATCTGTGAAAACATGGAAATATCTACACCGCTATCTGTATAAACATGGAAATATCTACACCGCCATCTGCATGTCCATGGAAATATCTACGCTGCCATCTGTATAAACATGGAAATATCTACACGGCCATCTGTGTATAGATGGAAATATCAACAACGCCATCTGTACAAACATGGAAATATCTACACCGCTATCTCTATAAACATGGAAATATCTGCAGAGCCATCGGTAAAACATGGAAATACCTCTTCAGTCATCTGTATAAACATGGAAATATCTACAATGCCATCTGTATACACATGGAAATATCTACACAGCCGTCTGTATAAACATGTAAATATCTACACTGCTATCTCTATAAACATGGAAATATCTACACCGCCATCTCTATAAACATGAAAATATCTACACTGCCATCTCCATAAACATGGAACTAACTACTCCGCCATCTGTATAAACATGGAAACATCTACACCGCCATCTGTGTGAATAAGGAAATATCTACAATGCCATCAGTATAAAGATATAAATATCTGCACCGCGAGCTGTATAAACATGGAAATATCTACATCGCTATCTGTATAAACGTGGAAATACCAACACATCTATCGGTATAAACATGGAAATATCTACAACGCCATCTATATAAACATGGAAATATCTACACCGCTATGTCTATAAACATGGAAATACCTACACCGCTATCTCTATAAACATGGAAATATCTACACCGCTATCTGTATAAACATGGAAATATCTACACAGCTATCTGTATAAACATGGAAATATCTGCACAGCGATCTGTATAAACATGGAAATATCTACACCGCGATCTGTATAAACATGGAAATAACTTCACCACGATCTGTATAAACATGGAAATATCTACACCGCTATCGGTATAAACATGGTAATATCTACACCACCATCTATATAAACATGGAAATATCTACACCGCCATCTGCATAAACATGGAAATACCTACAATACCATCTGTATACACATGGAAATATGTGCACAGACAACTCTATAAGTATGGAAATATCTACACCGCCATCTGTATAAACATGGAAATATCTACACTGCCATCTGTAGAAAGATGGAAATATCTACACCGCTATCTCTATAAATATGGAAATATCTACACCGCCATCTCTATAAACATGAAAATATCTACACTGCCATCTCCATAAAGATGGAAGTATCTACTCCTCCATGTGTATAAACACGGAAACATCTACACCACCATCTGTGAAAACTTGGAAATATCTACACCGCTATCTGTATAAACATGGAAATATCTACACCGCCATCTGCATGTCCATGGAAATATCTACGCTACCATCTGTATAAACATGGAAATATCTACACGGCCATCTGTGTATAGATGGAAATATCAACAACGCCATCTGTACAAACATGGAAATATCTACACCGCTATCTCTATAAACATGGAAATATCTGCAGAGCCATCGGTAAAACATGGAAATACCTCTACAGACATCTGTATAAACATGTAAATATCTACACTGCTATCTCTATAAACATGGAAATATCTACACCGCCATCTCTATAAACATGAAAATATCTACACTGCCATCTCCATAAACATGGAACTAACTACTCCGCCATCTGTATAAACATGGAAACATCTACACCGCCATCTGTGTGAATAAGGAAATATCTACAATGCCATCTGTATAAAGATATAAATATCTGCACCGCGAGCTGTATAAACATGGAAATATCTACATCGCTATCTGTATAAACGTAGAAATACCAACACATCTATCGGTATAAACATGGAAATATCTACAACGCCATCTATATAAACATGGATATATCTACACTGCTATGTCTATAAACATGGAAATACCTACACCGCTGTCTCTATAAACATGGAAATATCTACACTGCTATCTGTATTAACATGGAAATATCTACAACGCTATCTGTATAAACTTGGAGATATCTACACCGCGATCTGTATAAACATGGAAATATCTACACCGTGATCTGTATAAACATGGAAATATCTTCACCACGATCTGTATAAACATGGAAATATCTACACCGCTATCTGTATAAACATGGTAATATCTACACCACCGTCTATATAAACATGGAAGTATCTACACCGCCATCTGCATAAACATGGAAATATCTACAATGCCATCTGTAGAAAGATGGAAATATCTACACCGCAATCTGTGTAAACATGGAAATATCTACACCGTTATCTCTAAAAACATGGAAATATCTACACCACTATCTGTATAAACATGGAAATATCTACACCGCGATCTGTATAAACATGGAATATCTACAGCGCCATCTCTATAAACATGGAAATATCTACACTGCCAACTGTAAAAACATGGAAATATCTACATAGTCATCTGAATAAACATGGAAATATCTACACCACCATCTGTATAAACATGGAAATACCTACAATACCATCTGTATACACATGGAAATATCTACACAGACATCTGTATAAGTATGGAAATATCTACACCGCCATCTGTATAAACATGGAAATATCTACACTGCCATCTGTAGAAAGATGGAATTATCTACACCGCTATCTCTATAACTATGGAAATATCTACACCGCCATCTCTATAAACATGAAAATATCTAGACTGCCATCTCCATAAAGATGGAAGTATCTACTCCGCCATGTGTATAAACACGGAAATATCTACACCACCATCTGTGAAAACATGGAAATATCTACACCGCTATCTGTATAAACATGGAAATATCTACACCGCCATCTGCATGTCCATGGAAATATCTACGCTGCCATCTGTATAAACATGGAAATATCTACACGGCCATCTGTGTATAGATGGAAATATCAACAACGCCATCTGTACAAACATGGAAATATCTACACCGCTATCTCTATAAACATGGAAATATCTGCAGAGCCATTGGTAAAAAATGGAAATACCTCTACAGTCATCGGTATAAACATGGAAATATCTACAATGCCATCTGTATACACATGGAAATATCTACACAGCCATCTGTATAAACATGTAAATATCTACACTGCTATCTCTATAAACATGGAAATATCTACACCGCCATCTCTATAAACATGAAAATATCTACACTGCCATCTCCATAAAAATGGAACTAACTACTCCGCCATCTGTATAAACATGGAAACATCTACACCGCCATCTGTGTGAATAAGGAAATATCTACAATGCCATCTGTGTAAAGATATAAATATCTGCACCGCGAGCTGTATAAACATGGAAATATCTACATCGCTATCGGTATAAACGTAGAAATACCAACACATCTATCGGTATAAACATGGAAATATCTACAACGCCATCTATATAAACATGGATATATCTACACTGCTATGTCTATAAACATGGAAATACCTACACCGCTATCTCTATAAACATGGAAATATCTACACTGCTATCTGTAAACATGGAAATATCTACAACGCTATCTGTATAAACATGGAAATATCTACACCGCGATCTGTATAAACATGGAAATATCTACACCGCGATCTGTATACACATGGAAATATCTTCACCACTATCTGTATAAACATGGAAATATCTACACCGCTATCTGTATAAACATGGTAATATCTACACCACCATCTATATAAACATGGAAATATCTACACCACCATCTGCATAAACATGGAAATATCTACAATGCCATCTGTAGAAAGATGGAAATATCTACACCGCAATCTGTGTAAACATGGAAATATCTACACCGATATCTGTAAAAACATGGAAATATCTCTACCGCTATCTGTATAAACATGGAAATACCTACACCGCGATCTGTATAAACATGGAAATATCTACAGCGCCATCTCTATAAACATTGAAATATCTACACTGCCATCTGTAAAACATGGAAATATCTACACAGTCATCTGAATAAACATGGAAATATCTACACCACCATCTGTATAAACATGGAGATACCTACAATACCATCTGTATACACATGGAAATATCTACACAGACATCTCTATAAGTATGGAAATATCTACACCGCCATCTGTATAAACATGGAAATATCTACACTGCCATCTGTAGAAAGATGGAAATATCTACTCCGCCATCTGCATGTCCATGGAAATATCTACGCTGCCATCTGTATAAACATGGAAATATCTACACGGCCATCTGTGTATAGATGGAAATATCAACAACGCCATCTGTACAAACATGGAAATATCTACACCGCTATCTCTATAAACATGGAAATATCTGCAGAGCCATCGGTAAAACATGGAAATACCTCTACAGTCATCTGTATAAACATGGAAATATCTACAATGCCATCTGTATACACATGGAAATATCTACACAGCCATCTGTATAAACATGTAAATATCTACACTGCTATCTCTATAAACATGGAAATATCTACACCGCCATCTCTATAAACATGAAAATATCTACACTGCCATCTCCATAAACATGGAACTAACTACTCCGCCATCTGTATAAACATGGAAACATCTACACCGCCATCTGTGTGAATAAGGAAATATCTACAATGCCATCTGTATAAAGATATAAATATCTGCACCGCGAGCTGTATAAACATGGAAATATCTACATCGCTATCTGTATAGACGTGGAAATACCAACACATCTATCGTTATAAACATGGAAATATCTACAACGCCATCTATATAAACATGGAAATATCTACACGGCTATGTCTATAAACATGGAAATAACTACACCGCTATCTCTATAAACATGGAAATATCTACACCGCTATCTGTATAAACATGGAAATATCTACACCGCTATCTGTATAAACATGGAAATAATTACATCTCTATCTGTATAAACGTAGAAATACCAACACATCTATCGGTATAAACATGGAAATATCTACAACGCCATCTATATAAACATGGATATATCTACTCTGCTATGTCTATAAACATGGAAATACCTACACCGCATTCTCTATAAACATGGAAATATCTACACTGCTATCTGTATAAACATGGAAATATCTACAACGCTATCTTTATAAACATGGAAATATCTACACTGCGATCTGTATAAACATGGAAATATCTACTCCGTGATCTGTATAAACATGGAAATATCTTCACCACGATCTGTATAAAGATGGAAATATCTACACCGCTATCTGTATAAACATGGTAATATCTACACCACCATCTATATAAACATGGAAGTATCTACACCGCCATCTGCATAAACATGGAAATATCTACAATGCCATCTGCAGAAAGATGGAAATATCTACACCGCAGCCTGTGTAAACATCGAAATATCTACACCGTTATCTGTAAAAACATGGGAATATCTACACCGCTATCTGTATAAACATGGAAATATCTACACCACGATCTGTATAAACATGGAATATCTACAGCGCCATCTCTATAAACATTGAAATATCTACACTGCCATCTGTAAAACATGGAAATTTCTACACAGTCATCTGAATAAACATGGAAATATCTACACCACCATCTGTATAAACATGGAGATACCTACAATACCATCTGTATACACATGGAAATATCTACACAGACCTCTGTATAAGTATGGAAATATCTACACCGCCATCTGTATAAACATGGAAATATCTACACTGCCATCTGTAGAAAGATGGAATTATCTACACCGCTATCTCTATAAATATGGAAATATCTACACCGCCATCTCTATAAACATGAAAATATCTAGACTGCCATCTGCATAAAGATGGAAGTATCTACTCTGCCATGTGTATACACACGGAAATATCCACACCACCATCTGTGAAAACATGGAAATATCTACACCGCTATCTGTATAAACATGGAAATATCTACACCGCCAACTGCATGTCCATGGAAATATCTACGCTGCCATCTGTATAAACATGGAAATATCTACACCGCCATCTGTGTATAGATGGAAATATCAACAACGCCATCTGTACAAACATGGAAATATCTACACCGCTATCTCTATAAACATGGAAATATCTGCAGAGCCATCGGTAAAACATGGAAATACCTCTACAGTCATCTGTATAAACATGTAAATATCTACACTGCTATCTCTATAAACATGGAAATATCTACACCGCCATCTCTATAAACATGAAAATATCTACACTGCCATCTCCATAAACATGGAACTAACTACTCCGCCATCTGTATAAACATGGATACATCTACACCGCCATCTGTGTGAATAAGGAAATATCTACAATGCCATCTGTATAAAGATATAAATATCTGCACCGCGAGCTGTATAAACATGGAAATATCTACATCGCTATCTGTATAAACGAAGAAATACCAACACATCTATCGGTATAAACATGGAAATATCTACAACGCCATCTATATAAACATGGATATATCTACACTGCAATGTCTATAAACATGGAAATACCTACACCGCTATCTCTATAAACATGGAAATATCTACACTGCTATCTGTATAAACATGGAAATATCTACAACGCTATCTGTATAAATATGGAAATATCTACACCGCGATCTGTATAAACATAGAAATATCTACACCACGATCTGTATAAACATGGAAATATCTTCACCACGATCTGTATAAACATGGAAATATCTACACCGCTATCTGTATAAACATGGTAATATCTACACCACCGTCTATATAAACATGGAAGTATCTACACCGCCATCTGCATAAACATGGAAATATCTACAATGCCATCTGTAGAAAGATGGAAATATCTACACCGCAACCTGTGTAAACATCGAAATATCTACACCGTTATCTGTAAAAACATGGGAATATCTACACCGCTATCTGTATAAACATGGAAATATCTACACCACGATCTGTATAAACATGGAATATCTACAGCGCCATCTCTATAAACATTGAAATATCTACACTGCCATCTGTAAAAACATGGAAATATCTACACAGTCATCTGAATAAACATGGAAATATCTACACCACCATCTGTATAAACATGGAAATACCTACAATACCATCTGTATACACATGGAAATATCTACACAGACATCTGTATAAGTATGGAAATATCTACACCGCCATCTGTATAAACATGGAAATATCTACACTGCCATCTGTAGAAAGATGGAATTATCTACACCGCTATCTCTATAAATATGGAAATATCTACACCGCCATCTCTATAAACATGAAAATATCTACACTGCCATCTCCATAAAGATGGAAGTATCTACTCCGCCATGTGTATAAACACGGAAATATCTACACCACCATCTGTGAAAACATGGAAATATCTACACCGCTATCTGTATAAACATGGAAATATCTACACCGCCATCTGCATGTCCATGGAAATATCTACGCTGCCATCTGTATAAACATGGAAATATCTACACGGCCATCTGTGTATAGATGGAAATATCAACATCGCCATCTGTACAAACATGGAAATATCTTCACCGCTATCTCTATAAACATGGAAATATCTGCACAGCCATCTGTAAAACATGGAAATACCTCTACAGTCATCTGTATAAACATGGAAATATCTTCAATGCCAACTGTATACACATGGAAATATCTACACAGCCATCTGTATAAACATGTAAATATCTACACTGCTATCTCTATAAACATGGAAATATCTACACCGCCATCTCTATAAACATGAAAATATCCACACTGCCATCTCCATCAACATGGAACTAACTACTCCGCCATCTGTATAAACATGGAAACATCTACACCGCCATCTGTGTGAATAAGGAAATATCTACAATGCCATCTGTATAAAGATATAAATCTCTGCACCGCGAGCTGTATAAACATGGAAATATCTACATCGCTATCTGTATAAACGTGGAAATACCAACACATCTATCGGTATAAACATGGAAATATCTACAACGCCATCTATATAAACATGGAAATATCTACACTGCTATGTCTATAAACATGGAAATACCTACACCGCTATCTCTATTAACATGGAAATATCTACACCGCTATCTGTATAAACATGGAAATATCTACACCGCTATCTGTATAAACATGGAAATATGTACACAGCGATCTGTATAAACATGGAAATATCTACTCCGCGATCTGTATAAACATGGAAATATCTTCACCACGATCTGTATAAACATGGAAATATCTACACCGCTATCTGTATAAACATGGTAATACCTACAATACCATCTATATAAACATGAAAATATCTACACCGCCATCTGCATAAACATGGAAATATCTACAATGCCATCTGTAGAAAGATGGAAATATCTACACCGCAATCTGTGTAAACATGGAAATATCTACACCGATATCTGTAAAAACATGGAAATATCTACACCGCTATCTGTATAAACATGGAAATATCTACACCGCGATCTGTATAAACATGGAAATATCTACAGCACCATCTCTATAAACATTGAAATATCTATACTGCCATCTGTAAAACATGGAAATATCTACACAGTCATCTGAATAAACATGGAAATATCTACACCACCATCTGTATAAACATGGAGATACCTACAATACCATCTGTATACACATGGAAATATCTACACAGACATCTCTATAAGTATGGAAATATCTACACCGCCATCTGTATAAACATGGAAATATCTACACTGCCATCTGTAGAAAGATGGAAATATCTACACCGCCATCTGCATGTCCATGGAAATATCTACGCTGCCATCTGTATAAACATGGAAATATCTACACGGCCATCTGTGTATAGATGGAAATATCAACAACGCCATCTGTACAAACATGGAAATATCTACACCGCTATCTCTATAAACATGGAAATATCTGCAGAGCCATCGGTAAAACATGGAAATACCTCTACAGTCATCTGTATAAACATGGAAATATCTACAATGCCATCTGTATACACATGGAAATATCTACACAGCCATCTGTATAAACATGTAAATATCTACACTGCTATCTCTATAAACATGGAAATATCTACACCGCCATCTCTATAAACATGAAAATATCTACACTGCCATCTCCATAAACATGGAACTAACTACTCCGCCATCTGTATAAACATGGAAACATCTACACCGCCATCTGTGTGAATAAGGAAATATCTACAATGCCATCTGTGTAAAGATATAAATATCTGCACCGCGAGCTGTATAAACATGGAAATATCTACATCGCTATCTGTATAAACGTAGAAATACCAACACATCTGTCGGTATAAACATGGAAATATCTACAACGCCATCTATATAAACATGGATATATCTACACTGCTATGTCTATAAACATGGAAATACCTACACCGCTATCTCTATAAACATGGAAATATCTACACTGCTATCTGTGTAAACATGGAAATATCTACAACGCTATCTGTATAAACATGGAAATATCTACACCGCGATCTGTATAAACATGGAAATATCTACACCGCGATCTGTATAAACATGGAAATATCTTCACCACGATCTGTATAAACATGGAAATATCTACACCGCTATCTGTATAAACATGGTAATATCTACACCACCGTCTATATAAACATGGAAGTATCTACACCGCCATCTGCATAAACATGGAAATATCTACAATGCCATCTGTAGAAAGATGGAAATATCTACACCGCAACCTGTGTAAACATCGAAATATCTACACCGTTATCTGTAAAAACATGGGAATATCTACACCGCTATCTGTATAAACATGGAAATATCTACACCACGATCTGTATAAACATGGAATATCCACAGCGCCATCTCTATAAACATTGAAATATCTACACTGCCATCTGTAAAAACATGGAAATATCTACACAGTCATCTGAATAAACATGGAAATATCTACACCACCATCTGTATAAACATGGAAATACCTACAATACCATCTGTATACACGTGGAAATATCTACACAGACATCTGTATAAGTATGGAAATATCTACACCGCCATCTGTATAAACATGGAAATATCTACACTGCCATCTGTAGAAAGATGGAATTATCTACACCGCTATCTCTATAAATATGGAAATATCTACACCGCCATCTCTATAAACATGAAAATATCTACACTGCCATCTCCATAAAGATGGAAGTATCTACTCCGCCATGTGTATAAACACGGAAATATCTACACCACCATCTGTGAAAACATGGAAATATCTACACCGCTATCTGTATAAACATGGAAATATCTACACCGCCATCTGCATGTCCATGGAAATATCTACGCTGCCATCTGTATAAACATGGAAATATCTACACGGCCATCTGTGTATAGATGGAAATATCAACATCGCCATCTGTACAAACATGGAAATATCTTCACCGCTATCTCTATAAACATGGAAATATCTGCACAGCCATCTGTAAAACATGGAAATACCTCTACAGTCATCTGTATAAACATGGAAATATCTTCAATGCCAACTGTATACACATGGAAATATCTACACAGCCATCTGTATAAACATGTAAATATCTACACTGCTATCTCTATAAACATGGAAATATCTACACCGCCATCTCTATAAACATGAAAATATCCACACTGCCATCTCCATCAACATGGAACTAACTACTCCGCCATCTGTATAAACATGGAAACATCTACACCGCCATCTGTGTGAATAAGGAAATATCTACAATGCCATCTGTATAAAGATATAAATCTCTGCACCGCGAGCTGTATAAACATGGAAATATCTACATCGCTATCTGTATAAACGTGGAAATACCAACACATCTATCGGTATAAACATGGAAATATCTACAACGCCATCTATATAAACATGGAAATATCTACACTGCTATGTCTATAAACATGGAAATACCTACACCGCTATCTCTATTAACATGGAAATATCTACACCGCTATCTGTATAAACATGGAAATATCTACACCGCTATCTGTATAAACATGGAAATATGTACACAGCGATCTGTATAAACATGGAAATATCTACTCCGCGATCTGTATAAACATGGAAATATCTTCACCACGATCTGTATAAACATGGAAATATCTACACCGCTATCTGTATAAACATGGTAATACCTACAATACCATCTATATAAACATGAAAATATCTACACCGCCATCTGCATAAACATGGAAATATCTACAATGCCATCTGTAGAAAGATGGAAATATCTACACCGCAATCTGTGTAAACATGGAAATATCTACACCGATATCTGTAAAAACATGGAAATATCTACACCGCTATCTGTATAAACATGGAAATATCTACACCGCGATCTGTATAAACATGGAAATATCTACAGCGCCATCTCTATAAACATTGAAATATCTATACTGCCATCTGTAAAACATGGAAATATCTACACAGTCATCTGAATAAACATGGAAATATCTACACCACCATCTGTATAAACATGGAGATACCTACAATACCATCTGTATACACATGGAAATATCTACACAGACATCTCTATAAGTATGGAAATATCTACACCGCCATCTGTATAAACATGGAAATATCTACACTGCCATCTGTAGAA